>NC_142849.1:34904038-35210384 GCF_061612785.1 Hesperophylax consimilis
ATAAGGTTTAAATTCTGGATCAACTCAAGCCACCTGTTTTGATTTATGCAAGAAGAAAACATTGCCAAAAAGCGTGTTTTATTTTATTTTGGCACAGTTCAGTATCAAATATTTTCCGATCATTTTATAAATAACTTAATTTGCCACATTGCACAATAAAACCAAAACCGAAAGAGGGTTCGTAAGTATGAGATTTTGAACACTGAAGCAGTTTTTACAGGCCTGATAAATATTTTTTGGCAAAATAAAATAAAACAATTTTTTGCGACATTATTTTCTTGCAAACAAAAACACAGGCTGCTTGTGTTGAGCTGGAATTTTCACCTTAACGCCGACTACATAAGGAGTGATATTAGTAGCTGTCCTATTCCAAATTTTACACGACATGGTGAAAAGCCTTAATGTCGCAGTATCTTACAGTTTGCAACCATTGATTTATAATTATATATATAAAATCTGTTAATTTTTTCCTACCTTGTCGATGGTGATGTTATACAAAAATGTATTTGAAACAAAAATACATGTCAAAAAGGCATTCATGGACAGAATCAGAAACTGAAAAGTTTTAAAGGGTTAAATTTAAAGAAAACTATTTATTTTAACAGGAAAACTTGTTTTCAAAATATTCGTTAGCACTCCAGATTACATACATATAATAATTATGCAGTAAGGAAACGTTTTTGTCTTACCAATTTTCCAAATCGTAAGATCACTAAGTCCACACATCCCAACAGAATATTGTATACTTTTAATATTTTTTGTATATTTGCCTCTCTTTTCTTTTTTTCTGTTTTCTCAAACCATTCAATATGATAAAATTTATGATAGATGTCAATGGATTGGAAATCAATTTCTTGAAACCGTTCAGAAAAAAAAGGATTGTCCATACCAACATTACAAAGGCTTTCATTTAAGGAATAAAATCCCAACGTGCAAAAGTATATTTCCACCGCGGTTTGCATTATCATGAAGCCCACAGATAAATTCCGAATGATTATTATTAGATAACCTATCCCCAATTCAGCAGTAGCGTAATTATAACTTAGTATGATTTGTAAAAAATAACCCGTCAAATAAATTATGTAAGCTGCGAGAATCCTTTTGATTGCCATAGATTTAAAGTATTCACTGTCGTATATTTCATTGTACGCTTGATTCAGGTTGGTGTATAGTTGTGCCTTTTTATCGGCATAAAAACACTCCAATATAATCGATACTATGATGATAGAAACTTCTACAATTTCCAACGAATTGTCAACGATCGTCAAAATGGTAATTGACGGTTCACTTTCAGAGCTTCTAGCTTTTATCCGAAAACCCGCAAAGAAAACATACACAGACGTTATCATTGCCGGATAAACTAGTCGTTTTAAACCTTTGTTACTGATTTTATTTTGTGAATATTTAAGTATTTGGAATCCGAAAAGCCAATACATACGTAATATTATTTTTATGATTAATATACTATATGACCCTCCTCTAATCTTTTTCATTGCAATTTAGTACGTTTGTTACTAGTTTAATTAGAAAATTATTTGAAAGGCATTATTTATTTAGATAACAGCACATTTATTGAACGATTATCACATTTATTGCGTGTGTTCACTTTAAGACCCTTAGTCGTTGTTCTTACTTCTAAATTAAATTAAGTGGTGAATGTATTTTATTATAACTTAACCCTTCGGATATAACCAACTACAATAGCAGTTCAGTGAAATCATGACTATTTTCAGGTGAACTGCAATGTGCAATGTACAGAGCTAGGTTTTATAAGTTTTGAACGCATTTCAATACTGTCCATGAAAATTCCCTGTCAAAGTAAAACGTTGACATTGTAGATACCTGTCAATTATTTCAAACATAATTTTCAATATTATATTTGGCTTTGAGATATTTACAAAATATTAGCCGTCTTCTAAGGGTTAAAGTAGTTAATACCTTAATGTTTTCGTCATTAGGGAGGCTAATAAAAAATTGCTGGGTTTGACAGTACTTCACTCTAACGAAATGCTGTTTATATAAGAAGTTTTTTTGTTTATAAAAATATTTTAATTTATTTATTCATTAATTTAAACGCCCTGATGGGTTTTTACACTATACATATTTTACATAATTTACTGCATAATACAGTGACAACAGAAGGTTTTTATTTTTAAAACATCAACACAAAAATAACATTTTTTTTAAGTTCACAACATATCTACAAGAAAACAACAAATATCCGCAATCGCTCTTTTAATATGCCACATAAAAATGTTGTCATTCAGGTATCTCTTTAACAAATAAAAAACAATCTCTTATGATACAAACATGAAAGCGATTCGTGGGTCTCGTTATGTGGGAGGGCGTGGGGTAGACAATGAGTTTTCATATTTTATTCGTTTTTAAATTGTATTATTTAACTCATGATTTTTCACTATGTAGTGATTTTATTTTCTTAATGTCATTTTTGAAAAAACATGTGCTTAGTTTTCATAATCCATCTGGAAAAATATAAGAAGTAATTGCAGCAGTAATAAAATATACCAGCGTAAAATCCACCCGGATAGCTCCGCCAACCACGAACATTCTTTTCACGTTTACTTCTAAGCAAGAACTTCATTAATTTTTCTATGCCCTTTTGGTGTTTTTGGTGTGATTTGTTTTCTGCGTGATGTATGTGTGTACGTTATTCCTAAAATTATAAATGGGTAAAATAAACCAACACAACTTTGCATTCCAGCAGAGCCATTTCGCAAACGATTTGTCTTGTCCTTTCGACTTCAGTATTGAGGGTTTCTATGGCAAAGGCTACACTTACTATAAACCACCCATTCTCTATTAACCTCAGTACTATTTTCAGTATTTCAATCTGAAATTAAAACCAACGTGCTCATATTTGTGTACACATTTTCTACTTTCTTTATTTTAAAATTTTCAGGATTACGCTTTCTTCAGTGAAATCTTTTACTTTGATCAACGCGGGCACAAGATTTAACGACAAAAAAGGTTTTTTTAGATGCTGTGGAAATTTATTTAAAAAGAAAACATAAAACCGTGTATTCATAAGTTTTAAGTTTAGCATACCACCAATCAATTGATGTATTATGTACTTATCTCTTACCTAATGGGGGTTGTTAAAATTTAGGTTTACCACTATCACAAATGATAACGACAAAGCCAATAATATTGGAAAATACTAAAATTGTAAAAAAAGTAAAAGTTTATAAAATATTTCCTCTTTAAAATAATCAAACATTACTTTTTATTTACCGTGTATTTAAAAGCGTAAAAATGTTAATTTAATATTGTCACCAATCGTGTCATAAATTTTAATACAATCAATTTCTTAATTTGAATTTATTTGGACTAACTGCATTTTTTTATTTGTCGTGTAAATGGTAGTGTTCCCAAAATCGACTGTTGTGCTATGTTTTATTATGCTTTGGGAATAGTTTGAAAGAAAGGTCTCGTTCAGTAAAGAAACGTACCGATTATAAGTGGTTATTTCCGTTACTATGTCAAAAATAGTCATAGCTACCGACGTTCTTACGGAAATATATGCCGTACCATACGTCATACCAAATTATTGTCGAACATGTAATCTGATTCGTGTCCATTATAACAAATACAATGCAATTCTCTGTGGTCTGAACGACGAATTCACATTCGATAAATGGTTTTGACGAAAGGCACCCTTAAAAATATCTTAAACATCGAGTCAGTAACCACCGCATACTATGGATACGTATACTCAATGATAAAATACGGAATAGTTTTTTGGGGAAACTCAGTAAACGCCAAAGATGTTTTTATCATCCAAAAGAGGTGCCTACGAAAAACTACAAACTCTGATCACCGGGATTCATGTAGACCAATTTTTAAAAATCTTAAACTTCTGACAGTGACGGACATATATATAATGGAATAATGCCTGTTAGTACGATCATCTCCAGAAAAGTTCCCACAAAAAAACTCAACACATAAACACGTTACAAGGTTCACAGAAAACCTATTAATCCCAAAAGCAACCAAAACTATTTTTCAAAAAGGACCACACTACATGGCCATTAAAATATATAACAACCTTCCACGTAGCATCAAACAAATAACCGACACACTTAAATTTAAATCAACACTAAAAACATTTCTTTTAAACAAATCTCACTACACCTTGAATGAATACCTTACATGAATTAAATACCTCTGTTTTTATTTTCTTATTTATTTATTTATTTTTTTTATTTACTGTTATGTATTTTTATTTATTTGTTAACATGTAATTGTTGGGTTATGTGATATAATGTGTATTTGTTGGGTTAGCTGGAAGAAATAGGATTTAACCTATAAATTATACCCTTTGTACTCTTTTTGTGCAATAAATATTTTTTTGAATTTTTTGAATTTTAAAGCATTTTGTGAATTTTTATAAATTGTATTTTTTCGTAAATGTTTATGAAAGATTCGAAAATAATCGGTAAGACTACGCATAATCTTAATAACGTGGAAATAATCATGAAAGCCAGGGAAGTAACTTGATAAGTGACAAAATGGTTTGGATCGTATCTGAACCGTGTTTGAAACACATTGTCGATATTCACAAGGCAAAAAGCAGTTATAACGTGAAACTGTTACCATCAAGTAAAATTGTTTCAAATCCAAATATTTTTTGTAAATTTTTATTTATGCTCAACAATATATTTTGGATATCATTAATGTTTTTGACTTTTGACGACATGAAGTAGGTTACTCCGGGTTTAAAGCTATTTAGGACTTTTTGGATGATTAAACTGAGCAGATCTTCGCAACATCGAGGACCGATCGACAAGCAGTCGCAAAACCTCATTTAAAGTCAAACAAATTATGTTTACCTATTTGGAATGTATTGTCTCAAGATATTTTATAATATTCACACACCAATTTAATGTTTTAAAATAATATGCCAATTTTTATCTCAATTAAAAAATGATGCTTGTAATCAATTTATCCAAATAACCATTTTATATGAAGTTTTCATATTCACATTAATTATTTACCTCCGCTAAATATCTCATACTCAATGTGTTCAAATATTAATGAAAGTATACCACATCTTTAAATCAAGTAATTAAATGTTTAAAACTTGATTGGGAACTACTTAATTATAAAATGGACAAAATTATATTTTTTGAGGTGGTGTGCTACCTTCTTCTTTATCCAACGTTTCGAACAGCATTACAGTGTACATCATCAGGGCAGAAGTGTAATCGCAGATTGTGGTGAAGAGTGTTCACTGTTCTTATATATTGTACATAATCTTCTGAACGGTCATATTTTTATTCCTGAAATTATACAAAAAAAAAGAGTTTTATTATCCCAACAACTTCACACTAGCTCGCAGGCACGTTGGTTGTTCCGAGATGCAGAACTTACCTTTATTTAGTTTATTGCTTTATTGTCGGTATAGAAACACCGTCATCAACATCTACATCTTAAAAACTGTGTTTTCCCTAAATATAAAATACTTTTGAATAGGCCAATAATATGTAAGGTGATGACAACATGAATTTTTTATATTCCATGAAGTGGTGAATCATTTAAATTTACTGAATTTAAAGTTAATGTTCTTTATACAAATAGAACGGCGTCATATGCGCCTCACAATTTTTACCTCATATGGGTGTTTAAAATATTACCTGGCTATTATAGACTTAGAGGCCTTGTGTTTTCTCGCAAGAGAAAAAAATTGTTACCTAAAAACCCTACTAAAATTGCAACGTGGAAAATAAATATCGATAATATTTATTGAATAGGTTTCAACTATATGTTAAAGACACAGCCCCATCGATGTACTATATTTAGATGAGACACGAAGCAAAAAAATAGGTTCCCCTTTGTGGCCTACAACTGACCTCCAACTCTCCCAAAGCTCTAACTAAAACTACCGAATCTAATAGTGGAACCAGTTTTGACGAGATATTAGTATACAGTAGTGCATCTAATTGTAGCTCTATGCACAGCCCTCGTATAATATTAATGAGAAGGTCGTTTTTTTTACAACTTACAGCCATTACGCATTAGTGAAGCTAATAAATTAAAGTGTCGTTTGACATTTCCTTCTGTCTAATGGTTTCCATTATTTATGAATGTTCCAACAAGCAATAACTTCGTTTTATTTTTTTAAAACTACATACAAAACGGTTAGAATAATACAGTTTTTACTCGTCAATTCTTACTCGATTAATCTGATGACCAATATATTACGAAATATGTAGGTGTTTCTAATAGTTAAATATGCCTGTACTGTATACGATGCGTATCTCACTTTGTATATCGTAATGACGTTTTTTTGTTCTCATTTCAGGTGCTCTATTTATTATTATGATTATTAGCTGTTATATTTATTTATTTATATATATTGTACGTACTTATGGAGTTTCACGAACTTGTGATAATATGTATCTACATGATAATTCCGTGGAACAGTAATTGAAAGTTAAATTTTCTTTTAAAATTATATAGAACACATGCAGAAGAAAGTTATTATGCTAAACTTAATTGTTATTATTACTGAGATATGTTATTATAGTCTTCTTGTAACTATATCCCGTACAGTTGAAAACATCTACTATTTCTGGTGTTGCCGACTGCATGCAATCAAACAAGCGAGTACCTATCTAAGTGACTCAGTCCTAATATTAATGTTACAATTAAAAATAATTTTCGATCGTATTCTACTTGGTATATTGAAGGTATAATTCCATTAATGGTTTTAAAAATAAAAGAAGTCAACAAGTCATCTATCTGAGACACATGTACCTATATTTATAAACATATTTGTAGAGCTATTAATTTAATTCATAGTACTTTTTTTCTAAAATTACTTTCGTATTTTTTTAATTACAAAAATATTTTACCATAGAAGAATATTGTTTTTCCCATACAAAAATTCTACTTTTTTTCCAAAAAAACATCGGAATTTCAAAAAAGTTACCTAACTTACATACTTCTAAAAGCATATAGAATCTCCACTCCCCCCCCCCCCCCCCCCCCCCCTCCCCCCCCCCCCTCCCCCCCCCCCCCCCCCCCCCTCCCCCCCCTCCCCCCTCTCCCCATCGAAGATAGCGCACTTAAGCCCCGGACACCCTGTACGTTAAAATATAATTATTTGACGTTTGGTCTTAGAAGCATACTTTTTTCTTATTGACAATTTTTTTGAACCCCTATTAACGTTTTTTACCTGTTTATTTGCGTCCAGGCATGTTGCATCTTGAAGTTAAGTAAAAATATGGACTATATGCATATTTATATTGAGGTTAGATATATAATTCTATGGGCGCTACTAATAAACTTGTTTTAAATTATGCAAAACTGATAAACAAACACCAATGTACGTTAAATCGTTTTCTATCAGTTGTATAAAATTTAAAACATGTTTACCAGTAAAGGGGTAAGAGTGTATAAGGAAATCAATTTTTCGTTGTAGAAATATGTAACACTTAATGAAAGTACTTTACTTATTTCGTTTGTTTTACAGTTTCCCATTTATTTTTAACATTATTAGCGTCTGCCACACTTCATTACTTTTTTACATATTGTGTCAAACAAGTGCGTGGATTTTTAGTTTATTTCAAATTATCAAATTGATAGAAAATGATCATGTAAGATGTGACGACAGCTGCCACGGAGTACAGAAAGGAGAAGTCCAGCTTCACTACTCCGGCAATCACAAAGCTTGGTTTCTTTTTTAGTAATAGATCCAAGAACCTTTTACAATCGTTTTGCAGATTTCGATCTGAAATTTAACAAATATTTTCAGTGAATATAATTAATTACGATAATGGTAGCTTTATATATTTATATATTTTATTTTTTTAAATATTTTAATATTTAGATGGTTTTTGTGCAAATAACGATATTCTAAAATCACGCAATAAAAACCAAAAATCCACAATGAAAATTATTTTTAAAGTCCCTGTAAGAACTAGCACTGAAGAAAATTTCAATGAACTTAACATAATGCCAATTAAACAAGTCTAATCTAAAACAATACTACAATAATTGAGGTACGTTATAGCACTATAAATAAACTTGGCAGATAGCTGCCTCAACACAGGCTAAGCCTAGTGAGGCGGGCTATAATAAACCTTAACACATAACTTAATTAACATTTCTATTATTTACATTTATTTTACCTACTGTTTATAAATTACTTTCCGTTGATACAATTATATACTCATCTAATTTATAAACCAATGTACACAAAACAGTCTTTCATGTATTTCTATAGTTATAGTTTGAAAATTTGTCACAATAAAGATATTATATTATTATTACATTCATAAATACAAAACACAAGAAATAACAACTAACACGTGTATTAGAAACACTAGATCTCAGGGTCAAAAACATATCCAACTAGCTACTACAATTGTTTCCTATACTATGGTACTAAACTGTACAATAAAATCCCACAGTCATTCAAAACTCACAACAGTATTTTAACATTTAAATCTCAATAAAAAGCTGGATACAAAATATAGGGAGATCAGAAATATATAATATAGTCAACTGAACAACACTGCTTAATATACAGGATGTCCGGGGGTAAAGTGCACAAACTTCGGGAGGTCATTCTACATGATAGTACAAGTTTAAAAAAATCATTACCTTTTTTCGAAAATTCGACGTTTTAAAGGAGTTTTCAGGTACAAAAGTTGAATTTCTTAAATTGATAAAATAATATTCTTCTATGGGAAAATACTTTTGTATGGGAAAAAATCAACGGAAAAGGTTAATTATCTTTTTTACTTCAACTATCTTGTATTCACCTCCCGAGGTTTGTGCACTTTACCCCTGGACCCTGTATTTATAATTACTACATACTATGCATTACTAAATTTTAATAATATGTAAATGAAATCCTCAGCACGGGAGATCCCAAGGATACTATAATTTTATCTATTTGTTACAAAAAAGAAAGATAATAAAACACTTTTTATTATTATTATAAAATGAGAATTTTTATCCAGCTGGCAAAACAGAAAAAGTAGCTTCACTAGCCCTCCACACTTTTAATTTCAAAAACACTTTTAATTTCGAAAAGACGTAAACAACACTCGCCGTATTTAAAATCAAACAAATTAAAATCTTTGAATATCTCTGTACCTTTATGCTCCAGGATAGTAATTTTTGCAATTATTTGAACAAGTCTTTCGACTTCTGCATCAAGTAACTCTGCTCCCACGGCTATGCCACAAATGTACCACAGAAGTTCTGTCAGCCACCCTATATGGTTTGTAAATAAAACCTGCAATTAATTAATAACATTGTTCACGGTTTCATTTATTGAAGTTGTATATAAAGTTCCATTCTTTGGCTTGTCAAAGTTTTACCCAAAGATATTAGAAGTATCTTTGGTTTTACCGCAGTCAAAGGCCTCCAGTCAGAAATAATGGCATTTGCAATTAGCACTAATCCTATCGTTGATGATGAAATTGTTAACATTGTCTGAAACAAAAAGAACTATTATATTGTGTTCACTAATTATTCGTTAAATATCTTTTTTTCTTATTTAGGTATACTTACCGCGTATTTAAATCGTTTAGAAATTATTATTAAATTTTCGGTAATTAAAGCGTATATCTTTATCTGTCTTTTGATAACTGAATCATATTTACTATTTTGTAACTTTTCTTCTTCACCTCCTTTCCAATTTATTAGTCTGAATCTCGTTGCTCTAAAATCTATTCCGTTTTGTGCACTCAAATGTTGATAATGAGTAGAGATAATGTTGTTTTTGAGGCATTTAACGTGGAATTTGCAAGTAAATATATCCGTCAGAATGCGCAGAATCATCAGTGTTAATATAACCGATCTGCAGACTATGAATATCGTGAAATTATTCCACTGAAGAATCTGTAACGCTGTGACCACATGAAACCCCTTGATGATAATTAACACGGTAAAGACACTGTTCGTATTCCGTAGTGCAGTAGATTGGGAGAAAGTGTCATCGAACAAATATGTATGAATATCTTCAAAATTTTTGTATTGTTTAACTTTTTCTCTAGTGCAGAAAAATGAGTCAGACAAAATGGCCAATAGAATGCTTGTGGTAGTGATCACTGACAGAAGTAATATTGTCAAATCAGATATTCTGTACTTGTCACTATTTAAAGACTCTGTATGATAAATATTGAACGCCTCTACAACTAAAATGAGCACGACCAGAAAAAGCGAGTAATATCGAGCAATTTTTTCGCTTCTAGAGAATCTGTCAGTCAGTTTATAAGTTTGAAATCCAAAAAACCTATTTAACCATGTTCTGAATGTGATAAAAACACTTGGTGAAAAACACATTTTTACTATGGTGTCCGTTATAATATTAAAATACACGTGCAGTTTCATGGGCGATTTATTAGATTTAATGTTTCATTTAACAGAAATATTCCTAAGTAATTCCCTTACGTGTATGTAATTTTTCAATTAGGTTAAATTGCCTACCCTCACGACATAATAGAGGGGGAGGGGTTATATGTTTAACACAGTAGGAGATTTTCAAATATCGTTTATTCATAACCCGAGATTGTTTTAAAAAATATATAGATTAGAATAGACTTAAAATGACAAGCAATTTTCGAAACTCTGAACAATATTTATTTTTATTTATAAAATACATGATAATACATTAAAATTAAATTTAAAATATTTTCACCAAAAAAGATGAAATGAAAATAGGAACAGGAATGAAAATATACTTTTCTGAAACCAGGGTTCGAATTCGGAGCTTTGGGGTCGGATTTATTGCGCAGTGCTGATGCTTTTTAGTTTTCGATTAGAATTTTTTACAGACAATATAAGTTTGTGCAACCAGCGTTGGAACTCGGAGTTTCCTTGATCGGGCCGGATTCATCGCACATTGCTGACGCCTTTTGGTTTTAGAATTTTTCGATTAGAATTTTTTTCTGCATTATATTTAAATGTGTTGTACAAAAAGGTTCAGTGCAAGTTTCTTCTACATATACTAATGTGTAACATATTCATGTTATTTCAAACTTGATTAAAATATTTACGTATTTATTATTTTGACCGTTGTGCGGCCCCATGTATATCTCTTATGCGTTGTGAAGCAGATAGCTGCAACTTTGATATTATACTCAGTGCCTTGAACCAATTGACCAAACTCCACTTCACCCAACCTTCATAATCTTCTCTCCATAATTTCATCAACCTCACAAGAATATGATTTAAGATTTTCACGGCCAAAAGTATTTTTGCTATTTGTTTTGGGGTATTATGCCGTGTTGCGCTAACTCCTTCTTTAGCCAACGTTTCGGACAGCATTGCAGTGTCCATCATCAGGGCAGATGTGTTATTTAATAACAATTTATTATTATTATAATTTATTGTTATTAAATAACACATCTGCCCTGATGATGGACACTGCAATGCTGTCCGAAACGTTGGCTAAAGAAGGAGTTAGCGCAACACGGCATAATACCCCAAAAACAAATAGCAAAAAAAACCTCACAAGATTCTGCGATGACAGAGCCCCACGGACTCTGGGCTCTCTTGTGCGGTGACTAAGAAAGTAAAAAAGTTTTTCAATTCCCAATTTTACTGTATGATAATCTTTGGACAGTGGCGGTTCGTGACCGTGGACTCACGGGGGGTTCGATCGTGCGCAAGTAAATTTACTAGATAAACTATTAGCAATCCGGAGGTCGCGGGTTCAAATCCCAGCGTGCTTATTTGTTTAATTTGTGGTATTTCACAAATTACTCATTTAAAATAATAATAATGAAAGTATTTCAGGGTGGAAGATACTATCACTATCGCCCTGGAGTAAACCCAAAATTCAGAATTAAAACTTCCCCACCTTCCTCCCCCCCACCTCCTTCCCCTCTCCAATACTTTACTACCTCACAACATACCCCAATTGAGGAAGCCATAGTCTTACTGGCTCAGACGTTTAGGATCAGTTGGAGCTCTTATGCGGTTTCAACTAAATTAAAAATTCAAAATCGGAAATTAAAAAGTGAAGGAAAAAATCTCATCAGTTGGTTAAAAAATTACCCAAAATGTCACTGTAACCGAAAAATATTCAATAATTAGTGTAATTTATGTTTCTTTCTACTTAAAAAATTCTAGGGCTGTATTTCCAAATACTTACCCATATTCTTTATCCAGTTTTAAAGAGATTTCTTCCCATCACAGAACAAGTAACTAATTTGTCGCTAATGACCCAACAACAAGATGCATATCGAAAATTCATTCAAACGTCTCTGGCATAATAATTATATGCAGTAAATTACAAAAGTTTGTTTAATACTAATAATAATAATTTTTATTCCAGGATGTGGGGAGGTTAGTGCAATCCCACACGTCCCAAATATATATTTACATATTTTTTGTACAGTAGGTATGTGAAATTGAAAAAATATATGACGAAGAATAAATTAACAACAAAGTAATTAACAACTATGCAGGGCGTGGTCTTGAGTGAGCTTGCCCCAGCGCTCACTCAGGAGTGGCGTTTGGTGCTGGTAGGCTGCAGTCACCAACGTGTTGGTGGAGGCCATTAGCCGCATCCTGGTTCCAATGACCCGGTGTCTCATCAGGCCGGCAAATCCATTTAGTCCTAATTCTGTGAACATTGTCGATGCGCTGCTGTATCTTCGGTATCCAAATATGAGTCTACAGGCGTCATTATATTGAATTCAAAGTCGTTCCATCGAGCAAGTTCGGTAGTGACACCATGTCTCACACGTAAACAGGCCAGTACAGAATGCGTTGAACAGTATTTTTTTAACGGTATTGCTGCATTTGCAGAATCTGCGGGCAATCATATTAGACACTATGCTTAGGCTTCTCCTTTGTCGTTCGATATCGCCATCGTGCGATAGGTCTTGATCAATAATGTGCTCCAAGTATTTTACGTTCGAACATGTATTTATTCTTGCCTCGTTAAGGTATACGGGGAGCATCTTACTTGTATCTGGATTATTTCCTGGTGGAACGCAATCGATTCCGTCTTCTTCGGGTTATACATCATATTATGCTGTTTTCCATATTCTTCACAGATTTTTAGAAGTAATCTTAATCCCTTGATCGACGGAGCTAGGAGGATCATGTCGTCTGCGTAGCTTATATGGTTTATACACACATTGTTAACATGACAGCTCGCTCTGGTGTCCAGGCGACTTGACAACTGGTCCATGCATACATTAAATAGGATAGGGGACATACACCCTCCTTGCTTTACTCCTGACCGCAAATATATCGACTGGGAGTATGTACTTGCCCACCGTACAACATTTTCCTGCTGAGAGTGCCATCTGGATAGTGTGTTTATATATTTTTTATTATTTTTTTTTATTATTATTTATTTATTATATTTATTATATAAGTACATTTTTGTTTATTTGTTACAATATATGATCAAATATTTCAAGACCCCTCTTCCATAGAAGCATTAGCTTGTGGCTGGAAGAGGAGTGTACATTGTTTTATTACAATAAGTAAGTAATTAAAAATAAAATGTTTTTAAACTTATTTGAAGTGAGTTATTCTTAAGATTAATTCAATTGGAAACATTTTTATTTTTTGTAAGTTTGTCTTTAAAATATTTTTTCAGAGTGTTTATTATTTGGATGTTATCATTAATGTTTCTAATTTCTTCAGGTAGTCGATTGAAAAAAATTCTTGCCCGTTAAGTGTAATAATTTTGTGCAAAGGAAGTGTTTAATTTTGGGCATGGAAAAATATGTTTAAGTCGAGTACGGTTTTTAGTTAGAAATTGATACTTGTCTTTTTCTTTTATGATTTGAATTAATGCATTTTTAGTATAAAGATCTTTAAATGAAGGCACTTGAAATTCTTCGAATAATCGATCCGTTGGGTAATCGGAAGGTTTTCGTAATATTATTTTAATTATTAACCTTTGTACCACTTCTATTGGAGTAAGGTTAGTTTTGAATGTGGATCCCCAACTAATGATACCATATTGTAGCGTTGATTGGACCAAGGCATAATATATTAAATATAGGTTTTTTAAAGACAAAAAATTTCTGATTCTTAAAAATACATAGGTAGGTATATCAGTTTTCTGATTTTTTTTACAATTTGACATATTTGTTCCTTCCAATTCAAATTTTTATCGATAATTACTCCTAGATATTTGATTGTGTTTGTGTTTGTGTTTTTTAGTATTGTGCAGTTTTGGAGACAGTAATTTTTATTATGTATTTTGGAATTGTCATGAATGATAATGTTAAAATTTTTAGGGATGTCTTTTGTGTGTATTGCAAATGGAATTACATATGTTTTATCGCTATTTAGTGATAGCAAATTAATGTCGAAGAAATTCTGAAGAGTATTTATGTCTTCAGTGGCTTTAAGTATTACGTTTTCCCAAGTTTTTTCGCTTATTATTAGAACTGTGTCGTCGGCATACGAAGTAATTTGGCCATGTAGTGGTTGAAAGAAAATGTCGTTAACATATATGGCGAAAAGAATTGGTCCAAGCACTGTACCTTGCGGGATTCCAAAGTCAGAATGTTCTTTATCGCTATTAACATTATTTATTTTTACGACTTGTGGTAGATTTTTTAGGTAGTTTTAAATCCATTTAATCGCGTTGTCTTTTATGCCTATATTATTCAGTTTTTTTAGTAGAATCTTATGCGATATGCTATCAAAAGCTTTTCTGAGATCAATAAATATACCTGCACATTTTTTACCTTTATCTAAAGATTCGTAAATGTATGAAGTTACGTTAGCAATAGCATCTTGTGTGCTGAGAGATTTTATAAATCCAAACTGGTTTTTGTGTATTATTTTATTATTATCTAGGAAATTGAATAATTGTTTTTTTACTATTTTTTCAAAGATTTTTCCTATATTTGAAATTAAACAGATTGGTCGATAATTTGTTACTAGATGTGGATCTCCAGATTTGTTAATAGGTGAGATTATTGTATTTTTGTAATTCGTTGGAAATATTCCTTTTGTTAAACTTAAGTTTATTAAATGAGTGATTGGTTTTATTAAATAAGGTTTCATAGATTTTAACATATGTGCCGTAATAGAATCAAAACCGGGAGTCGAACCTACTTTCATATTATCTTTTATTTTTATGATTTCACATTCTGTTGTCGTTTCAAACGTTGAGAGTATATTACGTTCCTGTAAGTTTTCATTATTATGATTTTCCGGGATAAAAGATTTTTGGATATTTTTCGCAAGTTTTTTTCCGACATTAGCAAAAAAAGAGTTAAATATGTTTGCACATTGTTTAGGTTGCATATTGGCATCTATAATTTTGTTATCATGCTCAATATATTTTACGTTTTGTGTTTTTTTTGTATTGTCAATAGCCAAATTAACTGTTTTCCACATTTGTTTTTGGTTATTTTCTGAAGATAATGTTTTATTTTTAAAAAAATCTTCTTTACTTTTTTTAATATAGGCTGTTAATTTATTTTATATATTTTTTATATAAAATATATGCATTTTCATTTTTGGGATTTTTTAAAGTTGTCTTGTAAAGTTTTTCTTTGTTTCTAATAGATATTATAAGTCCTTGGGTAATCCAAGGCTTTAAATATCTTAATTTAGATTTTATGTGTGTTGTTGTTTCATTTGTTGAATTTTTAATGTGTTGCGACAGGGTATTTTCAAAGTTAGTCGAACATGTTTCAGTGTCATCACTGTTTAAAACATTGTTCCAATCCTCTTTTTTTAGCTTTTCAGTGAGAATGGTCATATTACTGGTGGATTTTTTAAAAATGGTAGGTATATTCCTAGCTTTCAATTTATCCCATAATGATTTATGACATACCCTGTCGTAGGCTTTACTTAGGTCTAAGAAGCATCCGTATACGGTAGTTTTTCGTTTCTTGTAGAATTCTATTATTTGCTTTGCAGTGTATATTGCCATATTAGTGGATAATCTACATTTAAAGCCCATCTGGTTATCTTTAGAAATTAATTTATTATGTATCTCATTTAATATTACCCTTTCAAATAATATTTTTTTTTCTTTCTCTTTTCTTCAAAGCAGTTATAGTTGCTAAGGATATTGGCCGGTAATTGCTGGAGTTAGTCATGTCAGGCTGTCCCGATTTCAGGATTGGAGTTATGATTGTTTTCGTCATTGCGCCCGGTATATGGTTGTGTTTAAGGATTGCGTTTAACAGTATGTTTAGTAGTTTGGGTATGTATCTACCTCCGTATTTTATGTGTTCAATACTTAGATCATCATGTCCCGGAGATTTACCAGCCTTAGTTTCTGTTATGGCCTTCATTATATTACTTTCAGAGAGTTCAACGTTTTGTCCATCATATTCCATAACATCAGGGACAGACGGTACTTCATTTCCGGTAATATCTGCAAAGGTTCTTCTAAAAGTATTAGCAATTTCCTCCGTGTTTGTGGACCCATCAATTTGGCTGGCGATTCGAGTTTTTGGTTTGATCAGGTTATTGATTTTCTTCCAAAATTGGGCAAACTACTTTGTGTCAAGTGATTTTACAACATCATCCATCTTTGTTTGTTCACGGTTTGCGGTTGGTATCATAGTTTATCATCAGACTGTCTATTTTGTTCTTAAGATTATTAGTGCATATACAGTGATCAAGCCAGGAAGTGGTATTGTGTGCATCGCTTATATATGTATATGTGTCATTCGGTAGTCTTTCAATATCAATACAACTGTAGTTATTTTCGGTGTAGAAATGAGAGAGTTCTTTCCCGAATATGGAGGATGGATGAGGGTGAAATCTCCCAAAACAATGGTTTCAGAGTCTTCGTTATCTTGGATGATCGTATTTATTTTGGAAACGTAGTTGATGAAGTCGGTAAGGTTGTCCGCATGACATACCGGACATAGACAGTCAGTATGCTTATCGTCCCTCCGTTGGTGGTTATCTGAATACCAGCGATGCGGTCATCTCCACACGGTATTATTAAAGCTTGCTGCTCGTTCCTCCAAAGTACTGCGACTCCTCCGTAGGGTCGGCCTCGCGGTGGTCCGTTTGATAAATCTTCAGCAGAGGTACTCCATCCCTGGAAGTTCGGATGAATTTTGGATAGATTCGATGTTTCGTTTTGTAATAACCACGTTTCTTGCAAAAGTATTACATCGTAGATATCGTACATATCTATAACGAAGTTGACGTTTCGTTTAAAACTTTTGCAGTTTATCGAAATTATCTTAATTTTGTTATTTTCCATTGTATTTTTTTTCAATAAATTTACGGAAAACAGTACCAGTCGGCTAAAATTCTTTGTTCATGTAGGTTTTGAAATCCGTATTCGGTATAGTCAACTTGAAAGATCCAAACTGCGAGGGATTTCGTTGTACTATTTTTTTCTATTTGGACATTACTTCCTTTTATTTTACAATTGAAAAAGTTTAGATTATTGTCCTCGGTTACACTATTGTCGAACCTCGACACATAGAGCGTTGTTTTTAACTCAGATATTTTGAGGGAGTTCTCCATCGCTGTTCCAGTTGCCATAATATTTCTCGATCTCCTTAGTTTTCTTGTAACGGTTTTATAACCATCCGTATTAAAATTAGTTGTCTTTGATTTAAATATATTTTTGTGAGATTGTGTGCGTGCAACTTTGGCTGATTCATCTATACCCGGGCGATGTACCTGTGATGTCTGTTGTATGACTGGTTGCATTGAGGGTTAAAGAATCAAAGACAGTAATCTCTACCAACCTCGATTATTATATTAGTGGACGTGAAAAGAGAGAGCTAGACGCCGCTACTTTATTCCATGATTGAGGAGAGTGCATGACAGGTGAGGCATCTAAAGCGAGGGGCGCGAGAGGGGTTATCACATTATTGCAGTGCGCATTGTTGTCCAAATGTTATTCATTAGTTGGCGACCGTGAGTTTGAGCGGTTCTTATCTACAGCTACCGGTATGGTGACCTCCAATGTGTTCAAGGACGTCGATGTGTTTACGTCTTGATTTGGAATACGGTTATGTTTATTTATTTTCAGTTCATTCCTTAGGAGAGCCATTTCAGAGCGCAACACTTCCAGATCGCTTCGTTAGGACATTTGTGTCTGAATTGTGGTTGGTTCACTCTTTAATGCCTTGATATCTTTTAAGAGACAAGTGACATCTACGTGATCGAAATTGACAGGCAGTTTGTGTAGATTCTGTGCCACAAAGGTCGGTAGAGCTTCATTCTCTGTTTCCTTCAGTATTTTAATGATATCATATAAATTCTTACACTTCCTCCCTTCGCTTTTCCTCATAATCCTGCGTTCAACTGTTTCACTGCATAGAATGTCTTTCGCAGCCTCCACCTCGTCTTCTGAGAAATGATTGGAGCATATTTGGACAGCGGTTAGTTCGTCTAAGACATCGATTTTGTTTTGAAGAAACGTTAGAAGTTCATTAATAATTAGTTTATCACCTTTTTCGTAATATTCATGTTGTTTTCGTAAGCGGCGGCAGCGTATGCAATTCGATCCTGCGCACGAGCAGACTGTTTTAAAAGTTAATTAGACGCTGCCCACACTTTTATCTAGTAGTTGAACAAACGGGTTTGAATATCTACCTCTCCAAAATCACTGGTATGTTTTGTATAAACTATTTCATATAATGCGTTCTCATTATAGTATTTTTATATATTCCCGTATTCGCTGAGTTTGTAACGCACACATTTCATTTTGGACTCGGTTTTCGACAATTTTATTCGGTAGCATGCTGCTTAAACTATCGAACGCCAGCGTATCCATATATACTTTTTTAAATAATTTCCCTGAATATCCCTGACTCTTCTGGAGTAACTTCACACGGTAGATTATACACTATTTCATAAATATATAAACAATTTATCTGGTAAGATACAATTTACAAAAACATAATTTTGCAAAAAAACAAGTGAGTTGTGATGAAAATAGAATCAGATTTCGTAACTATTAAGATTATTTTTTGCACAAATATGTAATAATAATTCTGTTAAATATTTTTATGAAACAGGTTTGTGTATATTTATTTCATTTGGAATGATCAAATTGGTAGAAAATGATCACGTGAGATGTGATGACAGCTGCCACGGAGTACAGAAAGGAGAAGTCTAGCTTGAGCACTCCCGCTATCACAAAACTTGTTTTTTTTTCTATTAAAAGATCTAAGAATCTTTTACAATCGTTTCGCAGATTTTTTTCTGTAATTTAACAAGACATTAACATTTTCACTTAATCAATTGAGGGTTAAAGAATCAAAGACAGTAATCTCTACCAACCTCGATTATTATATTAGTGGACGTGAAAAAAAGTTTCATTTTGTTGATGAATTGCTTTAAATTTACATATTTCTCTCAGTGCATTATATAAAATCATTTTGACACCTAGAGTTCTAAGTTTCTTTGAAGTTAGAACAATGCGAGATAAACATTTTTGCTTCTAAAGCCCTCTAACAGGAAACACCACAGAAAATACTGTAAATTGCTTAAACTCGAAAACAACGCTCGCAATATTTCAAATCATCCAAAATTAAAAATTTAAATATTTTATTTATACCAGTATGCTCCAGGATAGTAATTTTTGCTATTATTTGAATGAGTTTTTCGACTTCTGAATTAAGCAACTCTGCTCCAACGGCTATGCCACTAATAAACCACAGTAGTTCTAACAGCCACCCTATCTGGTTAGTGAATGTAACCTGCAATTATTAATTAATTGTTCAAGTCAGGAATGCTTGTCCATCTTAGCCTTATATAATGTATATCTTAATAGTGCTTCTCAAAGCTTTACCGCAGTCAAAGGCAACACAGAAATAGTCATGTTCGCAAGTAGTACTAAACCTATCGTCGATGATGAAATTGTGCACATTATCTGAAACAAAGGGAAATTATTTAAACTGTTTTCTTTTTGGTTAACTTGTTAACTAATTATTCGCTTTATTAATTAATCTCATTGTTTTTTTTTGTGAGATCTATATTTCCTCTGTATGCCTACCGGGTATTTATATTGTTTGGAAATTAATTTTAAATTTTCGATCATTAAAGCGTGTATTTTTATATCTCTTTTGATATCTAAATGTTTGTCCTTTTGTAATATTTCTTCGGCGATCCCTTTCCAACTTATTAGACTGAAGCTCGTTGCCCTGAAATCTATTATATTTTGTGCACTTAGTCCTTGATAATAGGTAGAAATCCTGTTATTGAGGCATTTGACGTGGAATTTACACGTACTGACGTCTGTCAAAACTCGCAGAATCATCAATGTTAAAATAAGTGTTCTGGATATAATGAATAAAGTTAAGTTATTCCATTGAAGAGCCAGCAAAGCTGCGATCATATGGAAACCCTTAATTGCGATTATCACAGTAAAGACAATGTCCGTATTTTGGAGCGCGTTTGATTGACTGAATGTTTCATCAAACAAATTTGTATGAATTTGTTGAAAATTTTTGAACAGTTTAACCTTTTCACTGGCGCAGAAAAATGAATCTGATAAAATTGCCAATACTGCACTTGTGGCAGTAGTCACTGATTGTAGTAATAATGCCACATCAGGTAATATAAAATTATCATTATTTAAAGGACGTAAATAATAAATATGAAACGCTTCTAGAACTATAATAAGCACGACCAGGAAAAACGAGTAACGTCGAGCCATGTTTTCGCTTTGAGAAAATCTTTCGCTCAGTTTAAAAGTTTGAAATCCGAAGAACCTATTCAACCAAATTCTAAATGTGATGAGAGCACTCGGTGAGGTATTCATTTTAATTTTGTTGTCCGTTAGATTCAAAACACGACTTTAAACTAGCAGAAATATTTAGATATTGATAGCTAACAACCATCATTAATTAGTAATTTATTACGTTTGAGTAGTTTTTTCAATTAGGATAATGTCTGTAAAAGTGTTTTATTTCACTTCACTGCTTGACAATTAGGTGGGGTGATCTTTTTGGGGCACTCTCATAAAAACTTGTAGTAGTTTATTTTAAATGGAGTTTATTAACATAATTTACAGTATATTAAAATAATATTATGTTTATTATCGATTGTCTGGGTATTAATAATACTCAAATAATATGAAAACACACATGAAAATGAAAAATTTTTTTGCTACCGGGATTTGAATTCAGAATCTCCGATTTTGAAAACTTGGTTGGTTAGGACGGGTTGTTTCGGAGAACTTGAACAATTCATAAAATTTCAACGTTCATTTTCGGGGTCTGTGAAAGTCCTATGGAAGTTCTGTTAATATATCATTATAGGTTATTGGCTTGACAGAACTGAAATAAAAACAGAACTTGTAAAAATCTTTCGCGGAACTGGAAAATAAACGTTGAAATTTGATGAATTGTTCAAATTCTCCGAAACAACCCGTCCTTAGTGTTCTGATTAATTCCGTTCTTGATTATTTCGTATTTGCGAAGATTATTTACGTACCTATACAAGGTTTCTTATTTTCTTGTTTATAAAACGCACTCTTGATCGGTTAGTGTTCTGAATTTAATTCGCATTTGCAAAGATTATTTACGTACCTATCTATTGTTTCGTATTGTCTTGTTTATTTTAACTTGTTTTGTTTTGTTTTTAGGATCGTTTGCAGTTTGGAAGTGATCAAAAATTCTGATGAACAACTTAACTCCGTTAGGTCGTTTTTGTTTATATGTTAGTTGTTTTTTTTAGAATGAACTACACATAATATCGGATTGGTTAAATATAGGCATACTATATGGATATGTTAAATGAACTACCGGTATTTTTTATAATCATGGCACTTTGCTGGATAACAAAACTGCTGTTTGGATTTCTTTGGGTTATTTTTTTTTACCCACCATTTTCCACAAGGAAACTGATTGTTTATCTCCTTCGTCGTACAAAGACAAGACTCTATTTTTGTATAAAAGGAAGCTACATATTACAATGAACGACTCTAAACCGTCCAATAGCCTGTTTCAGTACATTCATTACATAACCAACACCTCTGTAATAGGTCACCTCGAGTGGTTCGCTACAGCTGGTGATTTAGTAGGGGTGCCCGAGTTCCTGGGGTGAGATTTGTCCAGGTCTTGGCGGTGGATGCGTCTGCCCATCAGCTGTGTGAGACCCTGTAACCTCTCCATCCGGACTCTCTCGACCCATCGCCTGGATTCATACGCCTGTTTTCCTGGACACACTGACCCCCACATTCTAACTCACCCCGCATTCCCCTTTCCTTCTCAGAGCTTCCTCTCCTTCATTTCCTAAAAAAGACCCCTCTACACAGTATCCTCAAATATGACATGAGGATATTGTTTTTCTCAGCGTCTCCATTTGTATTTACCCACATGTATGTATGTGTTTACTTTAATAACTCTAGGCAGCAGATTAACTTGGAAAAAACATATCACCGAAACTCAAAATTCAGCTAATAGAACTCTTGCAGCATTTTATCCCATGATATCCAAAAATAACAAAAAAACTATCTCCAAGGAACAAACTACTAATTTACAAATCCACAATAAGACCTAAACTCACTTACGCTAGCCATATCTGGGCACACGCTTCAGAGCCTCAGTTAAAACGACTACAAACTTTTCAAAACAAAGCCATTCGCATTGCCCTGGGAGCTCCTAGCTGGATGAGGGTTTCTCAACTACACCAAGACTCTGAAGTTCCCCTCCTTAAAGAACATATCTTAAGTCTCGCGGAATCATTTTATGCGGGCCTCCCCACCCATGAAAACGCGCCCATCAACTGCCTCGCACAGTACGATGAAAATATAATAACTACCTATAAAAAACCCAAACAAATCCTCCGTAAACCTTAAATCCCCCCATATTGCAGCCATATTACCTTGCAAAAATATTTTCCAAAAACAACCAAAATTAAACTAAAATTATCCTACAACCAATATTTAAAATCATGATGAAAGAGAAAGGGGCCTTTTTGGCCCGGAGCTCTGTATGCCAATATTTCATAATTCATAAGTATGTGTTTACTTATGGCAAACTATTCTGTGGATTTCTCATTTCTCCTACGCGAATCTCTGTGTATGTCTCTCTCCACCTGTGTATTATTAATTTCTACCTTTTTATTTTATCAATCAATATTTAAACACAGTTGACACCTGTTACTACATTCGTTTCTACGACTCGTTCTTGAGTTCAACACCTCGGCTGTGAACTGATTTACAGCCTGTCTTTCCAACATCCTTTAATATACATAGGCCTCTTCTGGTCCAAGGTTCACCCCTTCTTTTCCTCAAAAAGAACCTAAACACGGCATGCCTAAAGATGAAATTTGTCCAGTGGGAGGTTATTTTCATTCCTATGATATTGCACGGAGAAAAAAAAGTATTGCTAATTTTATTAGAATATCTCCAAATTATTGGTAATCCGGTTAAAAACTGGATTGCAGGCCTGTAACGAAAGAAATAACACGTGTTCCATAAATTTTTTGTAAATTTCCTTTACATGTTAAAAATTTTTTATCGAACAGTTTATCAGGAAACCTTAATAAATTAGCAATACTTATTTTTCTCCGCGTACAATGTTCTTACATTTGTAAAGAGAGTGCAACTACTGTAGAGTGGTGTAATTTGCGATATAACTATATAATTGTTCATTGGTTACAAAAAATCACATAACGAAGAGACGATACGTACAAGAATATTAATTTGAAAGAATTAATGTAAATGAATTTCGCAAAAATTTTACCACGATGGAAACAAGAAAAAATCAACCTCTTCGACTTAAAAGGGAAGAAATAAAAAGACGAGAACCAAAAATTGAAAAAATTGCCATTTTTTAAAACATAAGGAATTTCATCAGTTCAGTGGATTACTCCCGTCATCTTTAAGAGCGGAAACTTTTCTTCGGGTTTCTGAACCGTGAACTCGCGAAAGAATAACTACCAGGATTTGTGCGAGAACAAAAATTACAGACGAAGACTACATGTATGTATGTGTGTACCCTACATAAATATTTATTTTATTTAAAAAATGTATTTCGTTCTGTTCTATTATATTACATATGTGTGTAAAATTCCGCCCTTTTTTTAAATGAACACTAGAAGGAAATAAAGGTGTTTTATTATTATGTACTTTTTAATGATTATTTTTTTAGTTTTCGTACATAACTTTTACTTCATTGACATCGAATAATAAACATTATTGGTCAAGTTCAAATGTTTGGCAATTAAATCTCAAACGCGCTTCACTTGGTTTATTTTATGCTAAAGTTTTTTTATTAAATAATTATTAAAAATATGAATATGTTTATGCATTAGGTACGTTAGATTATTGAGCCATCTGTATGAATATAATCATATATGAGGCGATGGCAGCGGCAACAGAATACAAAAGCGTAAAATCCACCTGAATAGCTCCGCCAATCACAAACACTAGTTTTCTTCTCAGCAACAGCCCCATGAACTTCTCTATGCTCTTCTCCTGCTTTCGGTCTGGAAAAATTGTATTTCTTTGTATAAGTCTGCGAAAACCTCCATGAAACTAAAAGGCCCTAGATGGAGCTAATCTAGAATAATTAGAAGCCGCGGGGTTAAGGGAAAGATGTTTGAATAATGCCAAAACTATTTAAAATTTTCAATGAAATACGCCATTCCCTGACTCATCAAGTAAATCAGAAAAACGAATTTTAACTGTCGATTTTTTTCCATTAAATCTTATAATTTTTTTGCTTTAACAGCTATAAATGATCGATATCCAGCATAGCCAATTTATATTTTATCACGTTTGACGCCATTTTATGTATTTTTTGTGGTACATATTACCGTAGCCATTAAATAAATGAATATTGTAGAATTAAAATTTTCCAAAAAAAACAAGGATTTGTCACTTTAATTGGTAAACAAACAATATATTCAAAATGGCTACCGGTGAACAGCTGATCGATTACCGACACAAAACAGATTCCTACTTATGCGAGAATTGAATTGTGCTTATTTTCATACGAAGGTACCAACTCACCGACACTAAATATTATAAATTTATTTTTATTTATTAATCTTAAGTTATCTCACATCGTCGTGTGTGCTAGAGTCACGTGGGGTAACCGTACGCGGAGTGTAAGTGTTCGCAGTGATGTTTCCGACAAGATTGTGCCTGTTAAGCGCCCGCGCGTTCATTCATTAGCGTTCTGGATCGCGCCGAAGCAGGACATGTGTACAGTGGATGCTGATTTGTCAGTAAAAAATGGTAGGTAAATTACTTTTTTTCGTGCTTTTCTTAAATTTTTCATCTCCGTTACCGATGTGTGCTATTGTGTAACCAGCTGTGTCAGAGCGACGTGGTCTACGATAATTTTAGTGAAATATTGTTAGTTAGACGGGTGCAAAGTAATAATTCTAATAAAGATAACCACTTATCTGATTTTTAAAGTTTATTGAATTTTGGTGTGATGGGGTAAGTATGCTGGGGTAAGCGTTCGCAGTTGGACGAGTGCGAACACATAACCCGATAGATGAAATTGATTTTATAGCATAATATTTCGAAATATGCCACGTGCGTACTTGACAAACCTGCATTCATTTTCCCACGTAAACGACTGAAGGGAGAACTAATGGACGATGGACCGGCTGGTTGCATTAGAATGGTTTACGATTCCGGATTTATAAATGCTAATTTGTATCTAAACTGGTTACAGCATTTTAAAGACAATGTGGGGGCAAGTCCCAACAACCCTGTCCTTTTGATTATTGATAACCATTCATCTCATATCAGTCTTGAAGCAACCACATTTTGTAGGGACCACGGAATAGTAGTCCTGACATTACCGCCTCATAGTAGCCATAAAATGCAGCCACTAGACAGGGCATTTTTCAGTCCTCTTAAAGGTCAATACGCAGTGGAATGCAAAAGATGGATGGGTCAGCATCCTGGGAGAGCAATCAACCAATACCAAGTTATCTCGATTTTCGATAAAGCCTTTAAGAAAGTTGCAACTGTGGGGAATGCGGTATCAGGTTTTAAAGTAAGCGGAATACATCCTTTAGACAGTGAACAGACACCGAAGCTGATTTTGTAGCTGCTTCTGTTACTGATATGTTTGAGCCCCAACCTGACGTATCCATTGTCTCTTCGTTAGCTAATCAAGAGCAAAGTGACATAGGATCAATAATTAGCACAGATATTCTGAACAATCAGATCTCTTGCTATGCCGAAATACATGCGGCACCGAGCAGCCCACAAACGTCTGTCAGACCTAATAAAAATATTATTCGTCAGCTTCTTACTACTCCGATTGAAGATGTAATTGAAGTTCAGGCCAGCTCCCCACCACAAGATGCAACATCAGTCCTTCACATCCCAATATTTGTTATAAGTCCTCTGCCAAAAGCAGCACGTACACAAAAACGACGAAAAAATGCTTGCAAGTCTGAAATAATTACCTCAAGTCCCTATAAAAAGAAACTTCAGCAGAAGCAGAGAGATGCAGATGCAAAAATGGTCCGAAAACCGATAATTAAAACCATGGAAATCGGACGACCACCTCTTTTCAAGAAAGTCACACCACAAAGCGTAAGGTGGGAGATTCCAGCGTGCATAACTGTTTAAAGAGAGCACAAAAATAGGCTTTTATGGACTATTTTTGCCTACAATGCAAGGAGAAATATCGAGATCCACCAACAGAAGATTGGATAGAATGTATTGTGTGTAAAGCATGGTGGCATGAGAACTGCACAGACTACGATAAGGGGCAATTTAAGTGTGATAATTGCAATGGGGGGTAACTCTTCGCGGTGCGAACACTTACCCTACGGTATGCGTATGCTTACCCCGCACACGGGGTAAGTGTACGTGTAGTGTAAGTGTAATCGACATGCATGTAAACTTTTTTATATAACTGTTTGATTTATGAACCATATGAGGTTTTTATGGTTGTTTGAGATGCCTTAATAATCGATCATATAAATAAACAAAAAAATTGAGTAAAATACCTAAAGCTTTTTAATACAAAAATCCCAATGTAAAAATTTCGCACGGTTACCCCACGTGACTCTTATAGTTTTAAAAAGATATTTTAAAAAATCAGTAATTGGCAAACAATGGATCTTTAAATATTTAAGTGTAAGTACATATTACATGTCACAAAAAACATCAACATTTGAGGAAAATATGTTTTCTCAATTCCTCTTTAAACATAACCATCTTCTAAATCTCAGTAACTTCCTTCGAGATTTTGTTAATACAGTTGGACGGCCTGGTACATGAGAGATTTCTGGGTGCTTGATTTTTTTCTTGTTGGCAATCTGATTTTCCTTGCATTTCTCGTCCCGTGTCCGTGTAAATTGGAACAGTACCTATCTAAATACCTTTGACTGATGAAACAGCCAAATACTGAATGGTAGTTAGAAACCTACTTAACCGACACTCTATTAGATTCGAATTGTCCATCAATGTAATTATGTTAAAGTTCTACGAATGAAACACAATAGCAATAAAAATAAAATATATAAAAGCAGTAAGTAGAACTACGTCTTGAAAAAAAAACTATTGTGTTCAATAGAGTGAATATTATAAACGTACCTTTAGATTCCATAATTGACAATTTGCAAGTTATTTTTTTTGTCCTCTGGACCTCCATATTTACATATTCAACGGAAAGAGCAACGCTCGTAATGAACCACACATTTTCTATGAACCAAACCGCCAACGAGAATATCTGGTTCTGTAACATATATAATTATTAATTTAATATTGTTATCTAACGTTAAGTCCACATTTTTAATTTCATACTTGTGAACAACTTTATATAGGAAGCGAAGGACTTGGACAAACTAACATATTTTATTTTTTATTAAAGGTAAACTTATGTTTACAAGACAAGGTTTATTTATGCAAAGCAAAGTTAAGTAATAATTACTAGCCTGAAACACAAATATAAATTGAAAAAATCATCCGAGAAATATAAAAATCCTTCGACGGGAATTGAAGCCGCACCTTCTGATTGTTTAAAATATAAATTATTTTAGTCGATATCAACTGCTATTGGCAACTTGCGATCGTTCCAACAAGTGCCGACTTATTACCGATGGTATTAACTTTATCGTTATGTGAATTCGTCTTTTCTACTTACCGAACTTCGAGATTCTGAAACATATGTGTTGGCTATCAGCACAACGGTTATTGATGATGTCAGTAATATAGGCAGAAACTGAAATGTTTCAAATGTTATAAATAACGTAATAGTTTATTATTTCAGCCAATGTTCTTCAGTAATTATTTAATACAATTATTTACCGTGTATGTAAATCGTAACGAAATAAGCTTTATGCTTTCACTTAGCAAATCATAAATTTTCGTATAATCAATTTGAGTTTTTTGATTTTCTGTTAGTAGCTGGTCTCTTTCATAATTAATTTCAACACCTGGATGTAAAGTAGTTTTCCCAAAATCAATCGTATTTTGTCCTTTTATGTTTTGAGAATAGCGCAATAAAATGGCCTCGTTGAGTATTTTGACATAATTTCTGCTTGTGTTTATTTCTGTCAATGTTTCCAAAATATTCAAAATAATCACCAAAGTTCGAATATCATAGTAAACTTTATACCAGATGTTCGTACTTTCTGTTGCCGTAGAAACCATTTGAATTGTGTTTATTATTAAAAATATGATAAAGTTCGTTCGTACGTGAAAGAGCGAAGCGGATGCTTCAAAGGGTCGCGTTGAGAGCATATCATGAATTTGTATAAATTTATTATGCAATTGTAATTTTTCGTCGATATTTATGAAAGATTCGGATAAAATGGATAACACAGCGCACGATGCAGAAGTGACAATATACGCCAATGAAATAACTTGATGAATTGCAGAATGTTGCGGATCGTATCTGAAATCCGACTGCACCATATTTACTATTTCTGCCAAAACAAAAAGCAACGCAACGAATATTGAAGAATATTGTGAATACGAGGTGTTTTTTCTGAACGTTCCATCAAAAATCAATGTTCGAAATCCACATATCCGGTAAATCCATGTTTTTAAACTAAACAGACTTTTCGAAATATTTTTCATTGTGAAATGTAGAAAACAATTTTAGATCAACAGTTGATCAAAGAGAATGCGATAGAATAAAGGTAGACAACGAGTATTTATTTAAATAATATTAAGTGTATAGGAACATCGCTATTAATCCTTGCGGTACATTTTATTTACTAATAATATCCATTTGTGTAATCAGGTAAGTAATCTACCATTTAAATATCGATTTGGTAACATTTAATTGATTGAATATGCGCACATAATTTTAATCTATACGATATTTGAATGAAAACATTTTTGGATGTTTTGGGTCAAATTTATAGAAAAAGAAGAACTCATACAAACTCTCCTATGCCAGTCCCATTTATCTTGTACGTTACAACCGGTTATCGTAGCACAGAAGCCAGTAATGAAATTATACTCAGTCTGTTAATTCAAGAGCCTCAACAGAAGACACCTTTAACATTCTCAACTTGTGAATGTGACTTTAAAAGTATATGGACGCCAATGAAATTTTAATTCACGCTCTTAAAAACAGGTTAAGCTTTAATCTTATTAACTCGGGTGAGATTCCAACAAGATCCTTAACTAACCCAAACACACATCAACCCAAAAAAACACATTTGCTCAAAAAAATTCCCATCAAGTTACAACACCCTCCCTCTCGAACTAAAATTTTTAGCCAATTTTTCAAATTTCAATAAATATTTTAAGATCATATATTTAACTGTATGAAGAAGTAATATTTAAGCCATGCGGAAATCAAACAGAGTTCCGTTCTGCCCGATCCCAAATCTCTAATGGAGATCTGGGATCTCTTTTTAGGATTTCATCAAAGATCGTGTAAGGGAAATCAATTTTACGGACATTTCTCGTGAACGAGATGATATTACATTTGCTAATATTTAATTCCATGGCATTATCTATACACCATTGAGACAATGTGAGTAGGTCTATTTGCAAAGTTTCGCAGTCTTCTTGTGAATTCCCGGGTTTTTTATGTCATCCGCATATAATAAACATTTACAAAAAAGTTTTGCCGTTCTATAATTTATGAACATGATAAAGAGTAGTGATCCTAAATGGGATCCTTGAGAGACACCAGATGTGATAAGTTTGGGAAAGGACTCATAACTATTAACTTGTACATATTGACTCCTGTGATTTTAAGATATAATCCATCTCAGGAGGTTGCCGTGGAAACCTGTTCTTTTTAGTTTTTGGATCAGAAGAGGATGACTTACTTTATCGAATGCCTTTTGAAAATCAGTATAGACTGCACCTATTTGTGTTCTTTTGTCAAAATTGGTACTTAAAAATTCTACATATTCGATTAAATTTGTGGTCGATGATCTTTTGCATACGAATCCATGCTGAACAGAACTTAAAATATGTTTAAAATCTGTAAAAATGCTTTTACAGATCAAGGATTCGAAAATTTTCCCATAATATGAGAGTATACTAATTGGGCGATAATTGGAGATGTCGCTTTTATTCCAAAGATTTGAAGATAGAAGTGATACGTGCTATTTTCCAAAGATCAACAAACACAACAAAACACCTTCTTTAAGAGATTTACGAAATATAACATGAAGAGGATAAACAAGAGATTTAGCACATTTTGATTCAAATAATGGTGGAATTGTCATCTGGACCTGGACCTTTGTTTGAGTGATTTCATAGCGTTGAATATTTCAGTCCTTGATATTTCGACATGACTGAGCGAGTAGGTACTTTCTTGAGAATCACTATTTACATGTTGATTTGACACATCGTTTGTATTAAAAACAGAGCAGAAGTAATTTGGAAAAGTTCACTAATTACATGACCATTGTTTGCTACAGTTTTATTTAGGTGCATTATTTTAGGAATTGTGGGAGTCATACCTTTTGATTTTGCATAAGTCCATAGTGGTTTTGTACTATGATATAAAGAGTTTTCGATAGAATTAATATATGATTGGAAGCATTTGTGTATTCCAGTTTTAACCCTCGATCGTAATCCAAGAGACTATGAAACTATCATAGTCTCTTGGATTCCCAAATTTTTTAATTTTTTTTCTAAGTTTATCTTTTTCTTTGATTTAATGGATAACAACATTGGATAGGATAGGATTTTTTTTTTTTTCATTTTGTTGGTGTGTGTTTCTCTATATTCTATATTATGTCTTAGCAATATTGAAATAAATGTCCCCAATTCCCATTGTTTAAGACACCAAAGCATTTTTCATCTGAATATTTTCAAAAATAATATCGCCTATTTTAGCCCTCTGACCCAAATGTGTCAACTGTATAATAAGATTGAGTGTGCTGAAGTAGATATTTTTGTCGATAATTTATATGGATTCAGAAAAAAAATTCTGCTATTCTTAAAAAATATGTTGCACTGATTATATTATGTATTACTTGCTTATCTTACTTTTCTATAATATTTGTGTTTCATATATATTTTTAATTTTAATTTTTATTTGTTTTATATTTTATTCTTTATTTAGATATATGAAAATTAACGTGTCCTATGGCTGAGTAGATTTTGGTAATTGTTTTACCTATTTGTATATTAACTGAGTTTTTATAACTGTATTGTTCTCACGTAAGTGAGATCGTCTGTAAAAACTCAGTATAAATAAATAAATAAATAATTGTCCAGATGCTAGTATATAGGAATTGAAGAGACTTATTGCAATTTAATGTTACCTTTGGGGTCCAGTCGATTATGGATAATTCTTTGGTACAATCAAGATTATCTGTTTTCTTGAAATTGAATTAAGGACGTTCAAGGTTATGATTAAGATTGTTAATTATATTAATAGTTAGATCCATTTCAATTGGTGGATGGTGGATGGTGCAATTTTAGAAAGAACGAGGGCAGGTTGAACATTAAGCGTAAAATCAGAGAGAGCTAGATCAAGTATTCGATTTATTTGATGTAAGTTAGAGAAATGTAGAAATTCTAATAACAATGAAAAAAAATTATTACCAAATGATTCAACATAATTACTATCATTGTTGGCGTTAACTGACCATTCAATGGAAGTAATAGTAAAGTCTCCTAGTATTAATGTATGAGAATTGATGTGTGATTAACTCTTAAACCCTACCTGGGGTACTGGAGTACCCCACTGATGTTTAAAATATCAACAATTTCAACAATATTGCACTGTTGTAAAAATCGCTCTAGCTAATCTACTCTCGATAATTGGCGCGTAAGTACGTCAGTAAGCCGTAACCGCCCGGCAAGTGTTTTCGCGTCCACAGGTGTTCCGGGGTACCCCAGTACCCCGTGGTAGGAATAGTGTTAGTTCTTCCTTCCAGTTATACTTGAAGTACTGAAGTTGTTTTTCGACATTTCTCTGGTAAGTTTACACATTATTTATGATTTACTTTACTTTGTGATAATGGTTAGAGTACAGTGTTGATAGGCAGGGCTTGCGCCCAATAACGAGACATTCATGGACTAATAATGTGTTATGAATGTAATGAGAGTGTATGCAGTGTAGAGAGGTATTGTTTTCAGATATGGCATCCCAGACTCGAAGTCTTGTGGGGGGGGGGGGGTGAAATTGCAGCCGCTTTGTTGGTTTCTGACGACGAAGAGCTAAACCTAGGAGAAGATTCAGAAGATGAGCCCGACGGTGTTCCAAGGATTTCCGGAACCATTTTGAAGTAGCATCTCACGAAGACGGTGATCAAGATAGTGTAGAAGAAGATGAAGAGTATTTAGTGCCTGACAATGACGAGGCTGGTGTGCTAGATTCTCCATTAGTTCTGTACGGAAAAGGTCATAATAATCGACATAAGTGGACTAGTGTTAAGCCTTCTCGCTCAAGAATGTCTCGCCGCAATATTTTGTTGCACCCACCTGGTAACGTCTTAACAGAAACCTGACATGTGACAATTGGTTCACGTATATACTCACAGCCAAGAAGTTACTGGAAAAAGGTATAACATTAGTTAGAACTGTAAAGAAGAATAAACGAGAAATTCCTCCTGTTTTCTTGGACACTAAAAATTGAGAGAGATGCACATCAATGTTTGCCTACGACGGACCTCTCACACTTTTGTCGTAATGTCCTCTGAAGTCAGCTAAGAAGAAAGTTGTAATCATACTGTCCACCATGCATGACAGCCCTGACAAGGATTATTAAGTGTACCTTCCATAAATAATACATTTCTATAATAAAATCAAATGCGGGGAGGATGTGTTCGACCAACTTTGTAAGAAGTACTCGACGTCCAGGAAGATCAAAAGGTAGCCCGTGTGTCTCTTCTATGGGTTGCTAAATGCCGTTGGTGTCAACTCTTGGGTCTTATTCAAGCTGTCAACAAACATTGATAAAGAGAAAATAACCAAGCGGCGTGAATTTCTTAAGAGTTTGTCAATGGCACTCATAAAGCCTCATAGGAGAGCAAAATTACAATAGCCAAGTTTACCCCGGGATATCAGAGAAACTATACATGCAGTCTTGAATATTCATAATGAAGATCATAGGGCGGTCCCTGATAATCCCAAACCTGGTTGCTGCTGTTTTTGTCCGCGCACAAAGGACAGAAAATCTCGATCTGACTGTAACACTTGTCGCCACCATATTTGTGTTGACCATCAATACAAAATCTGTCCTTCATGCAACAACAAAAATGTCTTTTCGTTTTTATTAATTAATTTTATTGTCTTTTCTTATTACTTTGCCATAGTAAAAATAATTTTCAAAAAAATATCAAAGACTTTTATTTTATTAATTTTTTTTTGCGCGGGGTACTTCAGTACCCCGTGGTAGGAATAATTACATTCCCAGAGTGGTAGGGTTTAAGAGTTAAATACAGATGTCTTGACACTTGTAGATGAAATTAGTAAATGTGTCAGTTGCAATATCTGGTGGAAGATAAGCTGTACAAATATATATTTTTTTTGTTTGTTCGTTTGATTTAATTCTTACCCAAATATGTTTAATATTAGAGGGTTCATCATATATTTGATAGGCTACAATTTTTTTCTTGACAGCTATTGAAACTCCCCCTCCGTCTTTCATTCTTGTCTGAAAATAGTGTATCGTTAATCCAGTATCGCTGCATCTTGAATTGAAGAATTTAGCCATGTCTCTGTTAAACATATAACATCATAGTTTATAAAGATTTGATCTAACTTGCTTCTCATACCTCTTATATTCTGATAATATAAAGACAGTGCCATCGTGATAGTTAGAGGGATGTAGAAATGTGTATATTTATGCAGAATTTAGATTTTCTCTAACACGTCTTTGTTACTTGCCTATACTGCCGGGGAATTCTCATTTTTTCGAATATATATTTTTCCATTCCGTTCCCAAATGAATTTAATGTTTTTTTCCTTGGCTGCGTGACGTACTGCGGCGTGAAGTACTTTATTGTTCCGACACATTTTTTTTTTTTTAAATTTTATTTATTGAAACATATAAACAAGGTTACAATTTTTTTAACAATATAAACACCAATATATCAATCACTCTCCTAATAAAGCAGCTGCTTGTGTTTAGGAGAGGACAACAAAAATATTTTTACATTTGTTTAAATCAAACAAAAAATATTAGTAATAAAACAAAAAATAACACAAAAAATAACAATAAAAGTAATAAAAATATAGGTTAGTTAATAAATGATTCAAAGAATTTAAAAGGCAAAAACATATTTCTAAACAATAAGTAAAGTTATGAGGTGGTACAAGAGTATTTTAATTTAATTTTTTTTTATATTTTTCGTAGTTTTCTTCCGATCGTATATCAAGGGGTAATTTATTAAATAATTTTACACCCTTGAATATATAGTGATGTTGTGCTGTTGTGGTTCGTGCTAGTGGCACGGTTAGTCCTCCAACAGATATTATTCTTTTGCTAATATTCAATTGTGGTAAATTATTTTTACTAAAGAAATCTTTATGTATTTGTAGAAGTGCAATTTTGTCATAAATTTTTGTAAGTGGGGGAACCGGGAAATCTTGAAAAACATTTATAGTTGGGTAGTAATATGGCTTTTTTAAGATGATTTTTATTAGTATTTTTTGAATAGTTTCCAGTGGGAGTAGGGATGATTTATATGCACCCCCCCAAGCCACGATTCCATATTGTAGGACAGAGTGCGCCAATGCATAATAAATATCTTTTAGTATTTTTAATGATACAATATTTCTTAGTCTAAAAAATATATAGATTAGTTTTCTCATTCTGTCTACTGTGGAATTTATTTGACTTTTCCATTTAATGTTATTATCAATAATTATTCCAAGATATTTTATTTCTTTTTTACTACTAATGTTTATACAGTTTGAATTACAGGGTGCGAATTTAAGGAGGCAATTTCTTTCGTGAATTTTTATGTTTAGATTTACATTTGAGTTATTCCCTGTTAGGCTATAAGGTATAAAATGGGTTTTTTCGACATTCAGTGTCAATAAATTTTCGTCAAACCATAGTTTAACGATATTTATTGCATTATTAGCTGATACTACGACCTCATTCCATGAATTTCCTTCAATAGTTATAATTGTATCATCTGCGTAAGATATGATGTTTCCAATGATTGGGAGTTTAAAAAGTTCATTAACATATAATATAAAAAGTAAAGGTCCCAAAACAGTTCCTTGTGGAATTCCAAAATCTATATTTTCTATTTCACTTAATTCGTTGTTTACTTTAACCTGTTGAGTTCTTTGATAGAGATAACTTTTTAACCATGTTTTAGCTTTGCCAGTAATTCCTATATTATTTACTTTATTAATTAATTTTGAATGTGAGACACTATCAAAAGCTTTACTGAGGTCAATGAATATACTTAAGCATTTTTTGCCTCTATCTAATGTTTTGTAAATAAGCTTAGTTAATTCTGCAATTGCGTCTTGTGTGCTAAGTTTATCTCTAAAACCGTATTGACTAGGGTTAATACTTTTTTGGTTATCTGTATAATCAGTAATTTGTTTTTTTATTACTTTTTCGTGTATTTTTGCAATGTTGGATAATAAGGATATTGGGCGGTAATTGTTTACTTCTTTTGGATCTCCGGATTTATATACTGGGATTATAATGGCTTTTTTGTAGTTAGACGGGAATATTCCGTATTTAGTACTTACATTAATTATATGCGTAATCGGTTTGGTTAGAAAATTGCAGTATTTTTTCAAGATTTCTGTAGTTATACCGTCGTATCCTGGCGCACTACCATTTTTAAGTGATTGTATTATGTTTTCAATATTTTTTTCTGAAGTCGGTTTAAAAATTGAAAGATTGCTATTTGTTATTTTATCTTCATGTATGTCATCAGGTTGATAATTTTGGTCAATTTTATATGCAAGTTTTTGACCGACGGTAGCGAAAAATTTGTTGAAAATATTTGCGCACATTTTTGGTTCACGGATAGCATTTATTTTAGTTCCATTATTGTTTATGACATTTATTGTAGATGTATAATTTTGGATCCAGGTAGAAATTTAAAACCCACTTGTTTCGCCAGAAATGTTTATTGCAGAAGAGGAAGAAAATTATAAATCAACCTATTTATTGACTTTTAGCAGGGGAGCATTTATGGCGACATCTATTGAAAAAACTATCAACTTATTTATTAATTTCAGTCCGTTGGAAAGGCAAGCATCTACACACAGAGACATCTATGCAAAGCCAACAAACTCCAATTTCTAACATAAACTCCCCCCGAAAAAAGGATTGGAGGTCATTTTTTCTGAAACAAACCCCAAAACATAAGAATAAAAATTAAGCAGCTAAATATCTACATATATGCCAAAATTAATTTGGAAGAAACAAAAATAGTAATTATTTACTATTACTGTTAATACAAAAAAAATTGATTAACAATAAATATTTGAAATAATAGGTAACCTATTTCTAAGCATAAGTTTAAACATAAGACTACTCTAAAAACGAAATGACAATTTCAAACTAACTAAAATTATACAAATTAATTATGAGATTAAAATTATTACTTTCGTTCAAATCAAATTCATGCAATTCACTAAGCTATTCTATACTATAATTTAACAACTAAGATAATTCCAATAACCTTGTTCTAACAGAAATCATAACAATAATCAAACATAAAACAAATAATATAGACAACACAACATGGAGCGCTGGTTTCCTGGTCATCCTTCTTAAGGGTTTGTGTTTTTCTATAGTTCATTACCACATTTATAATTAGTTTCTTCAGATGTATTTGTGTAGTTTGAAATTACATATAGCCAGCAGGCTATCTCGGTTTATAAGCGTTCATTTTTAAAGTGTTTTTTTTTTTCTTGGTATATACGGATCTACAATCCTTTTTTTTATTTTGTACATTTTTTATCAAACTCGCAAGTTTTATTGTTATCCACTTTTTTATGCACTGTTTTTACCTTTTATTTATTATTATTTCTTCCTTATCTTCTTTTAATTTATTATTATTATTTTTTATTTTTATTTATGATAATACACAAAAATTTTATATTGTTTTTATCACGAAACTTTTTATATTGTTTTGCACAAAACCTTTTTTTATTTTGCGCTTACTCAGCGTCTGGTCCGTTGGGTGGGGGTGTCGACATTTTCAACTCCTCGTTGTCATCTATTGGCAACAGACAGATCTTTGATATGGCCCTCTGGATGATGCCTTTCGACGTGATGATGGTCGCCACGCGAACTCTTCCATCAGCGCCAGGATGAACGGCGCTCACACGTCCCAGCCTCCAGTAGCAAGAAGGGACGTTGTCCTCCTTTATTACGACCATGTCGCCAGACCGCATCTGCCTTTGATTCCTATTGGTCCATTTGCTTCTGGTTTGAAGTTCTGCTAAGTACTCCTTCCGCCACCTCGACCAGAAAAATTGTACAATCTGGATTAGTTTTTGGTAATTGTTTAATCGATTGAATGTGATATGTTCCAAATTTTGTTCTGGAATCGCCGCCAAACTAGTTCCTATTAGAAAGTGACCGGGAGTCAAGGGATTAAGGTCATAAGGATCATTTGATAAGGGAGACAGTGGCCTGGAGTTTAAGCAAGATTCAATTTGACACAACACCGTATTAATCTCTTCATAAGTTAATGAAGCGATACTGGTTATTCTTTTTAAGTGATGCTTAACTGACTTTATCCCAGCCTCCCAGAGCCCCCCAAAGTTCGGCGCACGAGCTGGTATAAATTGCCATTGTATTCCTAATGTGGATAAATAATTATCAATTTTATCATTAGACATATTTAAAAAATTATAAATTTCTCTTAGTTCATTATTAGCCGCTTTAAAATTGGTTGCATTGTCCGAGAACATTTTGCTTGGTCTACCACGACGCGAGATAAACCTTTTCAAAGAGTTTAAAAAACTCTCTGCGCTCAAGGACAGCACAGCTTCTAAGTGCACGGCTTTAGTGACCATGCATACGAATAAGCAAATATATGATTTAACGCTATGTGATTTTCTGTGAATACCCGACTTTATTAATATTGGTCCACAGTAGTCCACTCCTGTTATCTGAAATGGCCTACATTCAGTTATTCTTTCAGCTGGCAGGTCGGCCATCAACTGCTGTTCGGATTTGGGATTACATCTATAACAAATTATACATTTTTTTATTATTTTTTTTACAATATTCCTTCCCTTAATCGGCCAAAATTTCATTCTAATCAACGCCAATAATGACTGCGTTCCCGAGTGTAAGTTCAAGTAATGATAGTGTTTTACAATTAACTCTGTTAATTTATGATGCGAAGGTAACAAAATTGGGTGCTGCTGGCCCTCGGTTACCATTTTACCTTTGGAGAGCCTTCCCCCCACACGAATTAGATCCCTTTCAATGAAAGGATCTAATGACTTTAGTGCACTATTCCTAGGTATATTACCTCCATTATTTAAAACTCGAATTTCGTCTCTGAAACAGTATGATTGCGCCCGAGATATTAATTTGTTTACTGAATTTTCCAACTCACTCACTGTCAATTTACTATAGCGGCGCTGCGAAGGGTTTCTACAATTAAAAATAAATCTATTAATGTATGCTGTTACTCTCTGTAATTTGGAAAAATTGGAATATCTATCAAAAATGTCCCAGTCCTGTTTCACAGCAGACAACAGTGCCGAGCTTGTTTTGATCTCTGGTGGATCAATACAAAATGAGTTGGAATTTGGCCAGCACGCTGAATCCAACGTCAGCCAATCTGGACCATGCCACCAAATGCTGGAAATTAATAACTGTGAAACGCCGATTCCTCTGGAAAGCACGTCTGCTGCATTGTCTTCTGACCGTACATGGTTCCATTGCTCCGGCTGACTGGTTTCCTGGATTTCCGCCACTCTATTAGCAACGAAAGTGTTCCATCTTACCGGCTGATCCCTGATCCAGCACAGTACTATTTGGGAATCACACCAGTATGTAGTAGGTATATCGGAAGTACATAGAGCATCTTTAATGTAGTTCACCAGTCTTGTCAGTAATACGGCTCCACACAATTCTAACTTGGGTAGAGATACACTTTTCAAAGGCGCTACCCGTGATTTGGACATTATCAAATTGGAGTACTTCTTACCCAATTTGTCAGTAGACACCATATAAACACAGGACGAATATGCCTTTTCTGAGGCGTCACAAAATCCATGTAGCTGTAAATTTACATGATCTTGACATATTATCTTTCTACCTATTCTTAAATTATTTAATTGAGGCAGTTCATTCACATATGCTTCCCATGTCTTCAACATATCATATGGAATAGGCTCATCCCATTGAAGCTTTGCCTGCCACAATTTTTGCATCAATAATTTAGCAATAACAGTAACAGGACCTATTAATCCTAACGGGTCAAATATGGACGCAATGCATGACAGTATTTGTCGTTTGCTATTAATTGGATTTTTTAATAACTTCACTGTGTATAGGAAATTATCCTGCTGATTGTTCCAAGACAGGCCTAATATTTTGTTGTCATTTGAATCTGTACTAATAATCATATCTGACATGTTTTCTTCCTTCGAACATAACGAGGGCAAATTCGACCGCCATTTCCTTAAGTTCATCCCAGCGGATGCCATGATGGATATTAGTTGTTCTTTAATTATTAAACAGTTTTCTTCAGTTTCATCTCCAGTAATTAAATCATCCACATAAAAATTATTCTTTATAATCTGACTGACCTTGTGGTTTGATGATATATTTTCATTTCCCAGCTGTTGGAGGCATCTAGTTGCCAAAAATGATGACGGCCCCAGACCGTAGGTAACGGTGTTAAGTCGATAATGCTGAATTTCCTCCTCCGGGAAATTTTTCCATACTATTCGCTGTAGATCTCTGTCTTCGGGTCGCACCAATATTTGCCTGTACATTTTCTCAATGTCGGCCGTTATCGCGTACTGGTGTTTTCTGAAACATATCAATTGTGCGGCTAAATCTTTCTGTAAAACAGGTCCTATCATGAGAGCATCGTTTAACGATATACCATTGGATGATTTTGCTGAACCGTCAAATACCACTCGAGTCTTAGTGGTAGTGCTCGATTCTTTCAATACTGCATGATGTGGCAAATAAAAATAACAATCTTCATTAGAAGGTGCTTCGCACTGGGTCATGTGACCCAAGTCTATATATTCCTGCATGAATTCTTTATATTTTTTCATCAGGTCAGGATTTGAAGAAAATTTCCTTTGCAAATTGCAAAGTCTTTTTTCCGCCATGGGCAGCGTTTCTCCCAACTGTTTAACACAGGGGCGCTGTGGTAAGCTTACCATGAAACGACCATTGTCATTCCTTTTATAAGTGTCCTTGAAAATCTCCTCGCACGCTCGCTCCTCATGGCTCCGGTGCTTCACCGGTTGGAATTCTTCTAATTTCCAGAAGTTTTCAATCTGTTTATGGATTATATTTAATGATAGTTGACAAGATTTTACTGGCCTTTTTATTTTTGTTGTGACGATGGGTCCTGACACCAGCCATCCGAATTCAGTTCTCTGTAATATGGGTCCTGAGTCTCCATTTCGAAGTTGATCTTGCTTCATAATTTCCCAAAAGATTTCCGCTCCGAGTAGCATATCTATGGAGCTTGTTTCATAGAAGGCAGGATCCGCTAACTGAAGACCATCAGGTATGTTGGCATCCTTTCTCTGAAAGGAAATTTGCGGCAGATGACTTGTTACTTCTTTCAAAACGAGACATTCTATGTCTCTTTCATACGGTGAATAGTTCGAGAAAATTCTTAAATTTATGCTATTTTTAATATTCAATATTTTGTTTTGGATTCCGGTAATCGGTGGTTTGCCCTTTTGGGTTTTAATTGCAACCTTGTTGCAAATTCTTCTGTTATAAAATTGGATTGAGAACCACTATCCAATAAAACTCTAGCCTTAATCAAATTTCCGTTATTATTCAACACTTTAATAACGGCGGTAGATAACAAAACAAAACTATTAGATATTTTCGTAGAGTGATTTGTAACTAAAGGTTCATTATTTGATGTTGATGGTGAATCCTTATCCTGAGACTTCGAATTATCTGTTTCCTTTTTTAAATGCAACAAAGTATTGTGCGAGTTATTTTCGCATATACGACAATTGTATTTACTTTTACATTCTTTTAGCTTATGACCCAAGCACAAACATTTCAAACACGCATTTACTTGACGTATCTTTATAATTCTATCCTTAGTATTTAATATTAAAAATTTTTTACAATTATAAACCTTATGATCGCCTTTGCAAATAATACATTTTGTCATTTGAGGCGTTAAAGAAATCATAGCTTCTTTTCGGTATTTGAAAGGAAAAGTTTTATTTTGATTAAATTTTCCTTCAGTAATCCCAGCAAATTCTAAAATCTGAACTCGATCTGATAAATATTTTATAAACTCTTTATATGTGGGTAGATTCTCTTTTGTGGCAAATACTTCCCAATGATGTCGAGTTTCACTATCTAGTTTTCGCGACAATAAATATATTAACATGATATCCCAATTTTCGGTGGGTATATTTAACTTATTTAACGATTTTAAATGTAATTCGGATTCATCGATAAGATTCCTTAATGCTACGGAATTTTCAAATTTTATTTCAGGCAATTTAAATAATGCTTCAACGTGCTTATGTATAATAATTTTTATATTTTGATAGCGAGAAGTTAACATTTCCCATGCAGTATGATAGTTCTCCTGGTTATTTGGAAGTGAGGTTAATAATTTAGCTGCGTCACCTTCGAGGCATGATCGCAGATAATACAATTTTTGAATAACTTCTAAAGATGGATTATTTTCAACTAAAGCAACAAAAGTATCCCGAAAATTCAACCAATTTTCGTAACTCCCATTAAATTTTGGCAACTCAAGTATAGGCAAACGTATGTTATGTGATGTTGTATTCTGAACTTTATTTAACAATTTATCTTTAGCCTTAGCAACAAGATTATAATATAAATTTTCAAATGCTTGCCTTTCTGTTTTGGTTAATTCTTCCGGCGAAATTGCTTCTATGTTATCTTGTAATGAGTCGAAAGTGTCTAAAATTGGTTCAAGTTTCTTCAATCTGACTTCAATTTCAGATTGCGACAAATTATCACCGTTTATATATTCATTGAACCTAGTTAATTTCGCCTTGCAAATTCCACGCTGGTTAATCAAAGTTTTGAGATCCATTTTTAAATATCAAGAAAGGAGGTATTCACAGAACGTATTGTCAAATGATAATCACTTGTAATCAATCACTACACGTGCACTGTCCTTGATCACAGAACTTTACTAACTAACCGATAAACAATGAATTTTATCTGAATTTTATAAATGCAACAGCTCGATGGCTGTCAAAAAGAAAACAATTTGACACTATTGTTATTCTCTCCACAATCTCCACCGCGCATGCGTCAGCTTGCTTCGCGGCTGGGTTGGTGTTTTTACCGACTCGCGGTAACTTTCGAAATTTAAACTAACGGATTTTCAAATATAACCGCTCGTAATAAATCTTTTAAGAAATTTAAAATACTGGCTTTGTATTCTAACTTCTTTTTATATTGTTGTAACAATTATTATTGCTTACTACAATTTCGATGATGGGTATGAAATCAATTCAAACAACACTTGGTAACAATCAGCCCGATTCAATTTTAAAACAAACAAAGAAATACGGCTGTGTAATAAATCATGCTCTCCTGCCTGGGAAAATAAGGTAGGTATATGGGATATGGTCACTTGCCCGTTTTTCTGAAGATCCCCTCTGATGTTGGATGTTGAAGATGTTTGCTGGTTCTTTTATCATCCGCGATTCAATCGATAATACGGATGCGGCACGAAGGTCCAATGTATAATTTTGGATCCAGGTAGAAATTTAAACCACTTATTTCGCCAGAAATGTTTATTGCAGAAGAGGAAGAAAATTATAAATCAACCTATTTATTGACTTTTAGCAGGGGAGCATTTATGGCGACATCTATTGAAAAAACTATCAACTTATTTATTAATTTCAGTCCGTTGGAAAGGCAAGCATCTACACACAGAGACATCTATGCAAAGCCAACAAACTCCAATTTCTAACAGTAGACTTATTTTTATTATTTTTATTCATTATTTCATTTATAGTGTTCCATGTTTTTTTAGGGTTTTCTTTTGTGAGGATTATTTTCTCCCTGTAATATTTTTCTTTTGTGTCTTTGATAATTTTAATGAGTTTGTTCCGGAATATTTTGTATTCGTTTTTTACTTGGCTATTGGTAGGGTTTTTTTTTGTGTCTATGAAAAGTTTTTCTTTTTTCCGGATAGATATGAGTAATCCTTGCGTAATCCATGGTTTGATTTGCCTTAATTTAGAACTTGGTTGATTATTTATAAAGGTTGTACAGTCTGCGATATGAGCATTTAAAGTTTCTTCAAAGAAGTTTGCGCACATGTCTGGGTTTTGGCAATTTAGTATTGAGGACCAAGATTCGTTACTTAATTTATTGTTTAATTTTACATTGTTCAATTTGGAAATTATGTTAATATTTTTTCTAGAGTCATTTAATCCTAAGTTTTTATTGAAATCATAAATAAAAATATTTGTATGGTGATCCGTTATATCATTTTTCCATATAATAGATTTAATTTTTTCTGTGTGTTTAATATTGCTCCATATGTGGTCCAGGCATGATGGCGATTGGTTTGCAAATTCTCTTGTGAAATTATTTACAAATGATATAAAGTTCATTTCATTCATAGCATTTATATAATCTGATTTATTTTTACAGTGGTTATTAGGACCAATATTAATATTTAAATCACATACAGGGGTTTTTCCAGTAATCTCCAGATATTCACTGTTGAGTTTGCAATCTGGGTACTTCATATTGTAGTTTTTACTACAGACAGTAAAGCATCTCGGGTATAGCTGCTAGGTAGTTCCACTACAATATTTTTTGGTCGACCTGAACTTTTGTTTGATTGAGGGGCACGATGACAAGCTAATATCTCTTCCGTCCGAATTGGGAATGAAACTGCTGAAAAAAGTTTTTTAAACAGGTTCACTGGATTTTCATTAGATTTCTACATTATTTTTTTGATTAAATTGTTCAACAGAATCAATTTTCTTCGTAAGAATTTCATTGTTTGTTTGGAGACGTTGGTTTTCGAAACATAATTTATTTATTGTTGCGGAATTTTCTTTGGCTTCTTTGCATAAGCGATCATATTCTGTTGATAGGAAATCAAGTGAGGTCTTTATTTCGTCGAGCATGACAATTTTTACTTTTGAGTTCAATTCGATTGTCACTTTACTAATATATCACTAATTTTTTTTATTAGGTTTGTTTCAGAGCTGCCATCAATTTATCGAGTGTATCATCGATGTACTTGGTGTATTGCAGAAGATCATCTTTCTTGAGTGGTTCGACATTGATATTGACATTCTGATCGGTTTTTGTTGAGCACCCATCTGAACTTTGCTTCGCCCTTGTGTTTTTCATGTTGCTGTTTTAAAATTCGTCACTATTGACCAATCACGAGGCAATGTCAAAACTATCTGTTTTGTTTACGGTGTTTGACTTTGTTATATTTTTAAATCATGATATATAACAGCAAGCACTCCAATGTAGAAAACTAATTGATTGAATTGTAAATTCATCAACTGATTTCAACTTTTACACACTTTAAGATGTGATTATTAGCAAATTCTTCTTGTTTCGTTGGATACATTGGGGAGCAAATTTCACTGTTGCAGATTAGACAGATGATCCATACTGAATGCGCATACGCAATCATATATGTATACTTTTAAATCAAATAATAATAATGATTTGGTTTACACTTAGAAAATACATATTTATTTTACATCGCATCAAAAATATAACTGATTTACAATTCCTTTTTTTATTTGTCATTTCTTAAACCATATAAAATAACTGGTTATTCTGACAATTAATTAAATCACCTTTAAATTGATAATCATTCAGGTTATTTATGGTTTGTACAGATTGGCATAGTTGTCGAATTATTATTTTATGTTATTATTAACAATACTTTTTTCTTTCCTTTTGTACTTGTTTTTTTATCATTTTTTCTTATATTTAATCTTTACACTTTATATCATATGTTATTCTTTATACTCTATAATTTATACTATATACTCTATACTTTGTACTTTATTATTTATGACGTACTCTTTAACTTTACATTTATGGCAGATCTATTTAACTGCACGCAAGGTAGGTACAAGAGGGCTATGCTATCAAATCTTTTCAATCAATATTAATTTAATCTAATTCTACCTTATTTGCACTATAGAAACTTATGTACTTGTATCTCTTGTTTACTTACTTGCTTACTCTCTAATGTCATTTCACAATCAAATGCCACGTATATTTGTAATTCTTTTTAAAAAATATTTCTACGATTTTAACTGTGACATGTAATCATTGTTTATGGTATATTTATACTGTTGATATTAAATAAATAAATAAATAAATTTATGTTAATAGAACATGTTGTGCCGTTTGTATTTAAATTAATACAAACACCATGTACAATGTGCCCTTAGAATGGGGTTCCACACAAAGGTGACATTTTCATTTTCTTTCATTTCTGTAAACAAAACTAATAAATAAAATGAATGCTTAAATTAATTACTCACCTACTATAGTCCAGTCAGTGGGGGATAAAAAAGGGCTCCACCTTGCAAAAGGTTAGGTAGTAGCGATTTTCACATATGTTGTTAAGATTGGGACTTTAAAGAAAAAAAAAAGTTTTCGACCTTGGGGGGGTCGAGCTCGATCCGCCATCTTGGATTGAAGGTGCCAAAATTTGGTTTTTTCAAAATAATTATGAAGTGGTTGATTTTACAACCAAATTGTTGAGAACAAACTAAAAGACAACTAATTTACCTACATTTTTTGCAAAAAGTTTTTTTTGTAAGTCTAATAGGTAACGAGTTACAGCGGTTGAAAGAAGAAAATTTTGACAAAAAATTGTAAAACTCCAGTTTTCTTGATAAATTTTGTACGAACATATTACACAATATCATTTTAACGTATTTCTACGTTACAATATACTTATATAGCATCATCCGTGTACTCGATGACGTTGATTTGTTATAGTGGGATCCTAGTCTACAGCTGACTTGGCAACACTGATTGAGTCCTGGTTACAGGACGTTGCCTGGATGCTCATGTCTGCAGATGTTCTTTTCGATGAAACAATGCCAGTTCAAGTTTCACAAGAACGATTTTTAGCCAATGAAAATAACAAAGTCCGTCTGATTTCGATGCTTACAAAGCAATTAATACAGGATGATTTTACAGTTAAGCAGGCTGAAGAAGATGCTGATGAGTAGTGTGGGCCGATTTTTTTTTCTTCAGAATTCCATTTGACGCTACTTATAAAAAGTTGTCTTTGTATCTAAAACATCAAAATAATATACTTTTAAAAAAATCAAAAAATATCTTAAGGCTCCACTTTGCCTTTAAAGTTGGAGAAAATATGCTAAAAATTAGTTTTTTTCAGTCTCATTATAAAGTATTCTGGATCAGTTTAATCATTTGCATTTATGAAATCTTCTTTAATTATGTATGAAGCTTTACTGTATATAACTAGAATCTTATTATTTTTGTAGAAATACGACACAAAAAGTTCCCGCCCGCAGTTCCTGTTTCAAAAAAAAAGTATCTCAATTTAAGGAAACAAGCTCCCGACTGTTCGATATTTGTTCTTGTAAATATAAAGACAATTATTGTACTTGTTCGAAAGCAAGGAAAGTTTCCCTTAAGAGGAAACCGGGTGGTGTTTTTTCCATACAAACGTATTCCTCATTTCCCTCTCTGGATTTTGACACTAGAGAAAATATTTTTTTTACATAATATGAATATTGACCGCAAGCGTGTCGGTACGTTTTGATTTTTTTGATAAGTTACTTTTTATAGGAGTTATAACCCTTAAAAAATTGTTAAAATTGCCTTTTTTTAACGCCATCAACAAACGTTCAGTATACAAATAAGACGATGTATTTAAAAAAAAGCAAAACGTACAGACATAGAATGTTTTCTTCCAATACATTTGGTAAAAAAAATCTTGGAAATCGGTTCAGTTTTGGAGTAGAAAAATGAGGACTACAAAACCTCGATTTTGACAATTTTATTTAGGTATTATCAGGCTGAGGTGCATGTGTCCCTTTCTCTCAGTATTCGGGGGTGAGGGGGGGCGGAGAGGGTTTTGTTGAATACGTATACAGTCAACGAAGTGATGTGACATTCTCAATAATTATATCGATACACTAGTCCACTAGTGTTGTCATGTCCCGAGTTATCGATTTTTTTTAAAATTATTTTTCTGTTTGGTGACTTATCTTGAGTGTGCCAATACTTACCGAGCTTATTTACTAAAGTTATTGTGACAAATTTTATTTGTTTACGTCAAATAAATTAATGGAAAAAAAAATGAAAAAAAAACACCTGTTACAGACAGACCCCGAGATGATTCCGTTCCGTATTGCCGAGTTGGATATGGAACACAAAAATTAATTAAAATATTTTTTGATAACTTTTGAAGGTTGTACTCAACATAATATTATCCCTTTATAGGACACTTTTTTTAAGATACAACTACCGAACCAAAAAAAAAACTTTTATATTTGACTATATATATTGTTCTAGATTTAAAAAAATTATATTTTACAAGAAAATGTGTGATGGTAAGTACATACACCACTGATCGTTTGATGGAATGCTGGTACAGCGTATGTTCAGTGGTACATGCATCTACCACATGTTGTTGAATCGATTATGTTATTATAATATCATATTATACAAATGAATATTGAAATCTATGTATAAGAGGCACCATATTGTTTATTGTGCTACATATTAGGTACATACACATAATTAGTTTAGTTTTTATTTTACTTTTTTAATACGTTATATTATTACAGAAAAATGCACTTTTGGGAATACCTCCCACATCACTTGACATTTTCAATCTTCTTCAATGATCTAATATTTTTTTGTTTTTAAACGCTTTATTGTAAAAAAAATTACTGTTTAACATCTACACAATGAAATTAAAACAATTTATGGTCCAGACCTTTCCCTCGCCGGTAAATTTCTTGGTATGCGACCGTCAATTATTTCTGGTAAAAGGCATTGGTGGTAGAAATTTTCTAACAGTGGAACGATTTTTTGCCAGATTTCATCGTCCCTCTCAATTTTTTCATACAGCAAACCTTTTGAACTCCACACAACAAAATAACAATAATTACGACGAGTAATATGTAACTGGCCTTGTACTTGGTAGAAGTAATTATGATTCCGTTTTAATGTTAAAGAATGGTCTTCCAATTTACAGTAATCAATTATCTTTTGTGCAATTCCCTCTTCTGGTGACATATTTGCTATACTATAAGGGCATTTAATTTCAATTATAGAATCCTCACCGATAAGGCCATCCGGACTTGCCGCTAAAAAGTGTTTGGTTTTATCGATAAATAGCCCACAAGCGGATACCTGCAAACTTGTTTTTTTTGAAAATTGCTCTATTGATAGGCTTTCATTTTCTTTTCCATAATTTGTGGCCATAGTTCCTTTGAATTGTGAGTACAGTAAAGAGTTTAATACTCCCGTAACTGAAGTTTTTTGCCGAAGCTTATATATTTTTCCAAAGTTATACGCCGTTATCCGCTTACGTCTTTCAATTGCCCACAGATTGTTATTGCTTTGGCCTACCGTATTCCGTTCGAGCTCTTCCTTATTCGTTGAAGATAATTCTTTGAGAAATTCCTCTTTTTTCGTTTCAAATATTTCAGATGGCATATCTGGTTCTAATTCCAATTGACCATAATTTTCATCGGGCCCTGTAACTTTTTTTTCTTTTTTCTGTCGTATTTTAATTATACTTTAGTTTTTTTTTTCGACACATTTGTGTATTCTCCTTCGAACGTCGTTTTCTCTCTATAAAGTGCTTCGTGTATTTGCCGGGACTGTGGCCTTGGATTTTCTTTTGTATTCTTGAATGGGTTGCCAATTCACTATTCCACGAAGCTACTGCTCCAAAACATCTTTCTTGGTAAGATCCTCTTGTAGTAAAATTTACCCTTTTTCCACCTATAAATTTGGCGATAACGTTGTTGAATTGCTCCACAGTGTTATTTGTCACGTCAATAATAAGACTTTCTGCATTTGCTATTAGAGACAATAAGAATTGTTGGATATCAGTCCATATTCCACAATCTCGAAGATCGCTTACTAAATTTGGATCATCAGTATACTTCTCCGGCTTGCAATAGTACGATGCACAATTTTTATGATCACCAAACACATGATTTGCGGTATTTTTTATGTCCATTTTCAAATTTTTTATTTTATCACTTTGTACTGTGTTTTCTTGCTCTTTCCTGTAATTTACTGCTCCAACTACAGCTCTTCTCATGCGTAAAACGTTTGCTTCAACCTTTTTCCTTATATGAACTGGTACAAAGCCTTTAGCGTTGTTGGTTTTTTTTCCAAGTGCTTTCATTTTGTTGCAAAAATTGCGGAGTAAGTGATTTTTGCACTCTATTTTATGTACAATAAGGTTAGGACCATATGGCATTTGTTGCATTATTTTTTTCGTGATGATGGAGTCGCCATCACCAACTAGTTTGTTAAATTTCAATCCATGCATTTCCATGCTTCTCGAGAACCCTTCTGCTATAATGTGGGCTTCCATGGCATGAGCTCGGAGCAGGCAGTCACATGTATATACCTACGCACAAGTTGCGATGTGACTGAGATGATGAGTCAACAGCAGGCGCTCTAGTTGCGAGTTGCGACATGACTTTTTTATGTGTGCAGCAACCTGTATACACGCACCCAAAAGTCTGATTTACTTGTGCGTGTGCAGAAGATGAGCTCGGAGCAGGCAGTCACATGTATATAACTACGCACAAGTCGCGATGTGACTGAGGTGATGAGCGAACAGCAGGCGCTCTAGTTGCGAGTTGCGACGTGACTTTTTGTATGTGAATACCGCACAAGAGTCCGAACTGCTCCCGTCTGGAGCCAGTGAGACTGTGGATTCCCCAATTGGCGACTTAATTGGACTAGTATTACAAAACCCTGTAAGCTGATAGCTGATTTGGCCGTAACTAAGTCGCCGCGTGTATCATTATTTCTCCAGACAATTATTTTATATTATATTTAATTAATATTCTTTTTAATGAATATTATTTTTAATATTGTGAAACAACATAAATTAATTAAAATCAATTTACTTGCGCACGCCGTGATTTGAATCCGAGACCTCCGGACTCGAAGTCGAGAGCCTTACCCCTCAACCACGGAGGCAAAATAAATGTATCTACGTACATATTTGTAGTAAGTAATAATAATAATAAAGTTAAGTACAATACAATATTAAATAATGTAGACCTCGCTATTTTATTACGAATATGTACCTAGGCACCTACTTAATTTTTGGAATAAATGAATAACAGTAAATGAAATAATAAGAACTGATCGCGATAATTTGACGCGGAGTCGCTATCCGGCGCGGCGCGACGTTTCGTGCTTCGAACACCTGCAGCCACGCACACACACGCATTGGGGTTCACCAATACACCGATAGCGCTTTTGCTGTGTCCGCTGAGATGAACGAAATAGAAATAATTTTTACAAATACCTATCGTTAAAATTTCTCGGCGCTCCTGCGCGCTCTTAAAGAAAAAAAGTTTTTGGAACACCAAAGAGGTGAGAGAAAAATGTTCATCGGCAGTGTTGATACACCGACTACGAAACAAATGGAAAAATTTATGAAGAGAAAGAGAAAAGATCTCACTAAAATAAAAGACCAGGTGTGTGAAAAAAAATAATTTGTAGACACTGTATCATTATCTTCCACTTCAATATAAAAATCATCTTCTCCAATCGCAAAATCAAGTAGGTTACTGACTAATACCACTGCTTTTCCGACGACCAGCAAATCTCCATCTTTTATATTTCTCTCCAAGATCTGTGACAGGTTCAGGATATCGGATCGAGCTGGTGCAGCAATCGCTTCTGCCGTTTTTAATGATTGCAACATAATAACGCGGGATAATACTAATAAAGTAATAGATAAAAATAGACTGCGTCACGCATGTCTGCGTACCAGATCTATACTCATGAAATCAAAAACTTGGGATAAAGTAAGTGGATTATTTTTTGATAGTCGAAAGGACAAGACTTTGGTTAGTATAAAAAAAGGACAGAAATATTATAAAAGCACGGTACTTGAAGAATACGTATCGTTAATCGTGGAACCAGGATCTCATTTCTTGACCCATATTACCCCTAGATCAGGCACTGCCGTTAATATAACCAAAGCAATTATAGAATACTTTGCTTGTCAAAACATTTCACTTGACCATTTAAAAGCAATTGGTTGTCATGGTACAAATGTTAACACGGGAACAACTGGTGGTGTGATTCGAACGATGGAGAGAGACTTAAATCCACTACAGTTGCTGATCTGTCTTTTTCATTGCAACGAGCTGCTTCTACGCCATTTGATTATTAAGTTGGATGGCACAACTACTGGACTTCGTGCTTTTTCCGGCCCCGTAGGTTCGGCTCTTCATAATTGTCATAATTTGCCGGTTCAATCTTTTTTAAATATTGATGTGGAGTACTCGACCGATGTCCTGCATGCTGATTTAAGCACCGATCAAAAATACTTGCTTGATATTTTCAAAACAGTTCCCAGCGGACGTCATCCTGATATTGCCAGAATAAACCCAGGAGTGATGTCACATGAACGATGGCTTACTACAGCGAGTCGTATCCTACGACTGTATATTGGATGCGCAACGCCATCAGAAAATCTGGTCATATTAACCACATTTATCATGAGGGTATATGTTCCCATGTGGTTTGATATAAAACTACATGGGTCGTGCAAAGATGGTGCGAGGCATTTTATAATATGATTAACTATTCGCGCTATCTTCCGGACGAATTAAAAGCCATCATTTATCCCGTAATACAGCGAAATGCTTACTACGCTCATCCGGAAAATTTACTCTTATCAATGATAACCGATGAATCGCCTATCATCAAAGAACTTGGGATAAGACGTTTGTTGAAAGCCAGAGAGTTTTCCCGGACAGAGCTCCGAACATTTAAAGTACCAACATTGAATTTTAATACACAATGCTATATTGCTATGATATCTTGGCAAGATACGCCGATCACATATCCTCCCATTTTAGAAGGTGTAACAAAACAAGACCTCGGGGATCTTAACCTAACTTCAGAAATCAGTTCCATTTTCATAAAATTTGAGAAATTCCCCTGTCACACACAATCGGTAGAACGCTGTGTGAAGGTTGTAACTGAAGCATCTTCGAAAGTGTGTGGCAAGAAGAACAGGCAAGGCCTTATTACTACCACCATAATCTCCAGAAAAAATATGCCAAAAAGTGAAACTAAGCGTGATTTCATACCGGAATAATTGATTACGTTTATTTCTATACGATATCTGTAATATTTATGAGTTAAATTCTTAATGTTGAAACAGCATTTGATACTAAATAAATTATTGTGAAAATTGTAATTATAACTCTTTCATTACCTTATCACTTGGGAATAATTCACAAAAAATGTATTTTAATCAATTTTCGATCGCAAAATGGAACCTAAAAATGATAACATTCAATGACTTTTTTTTTATTTTTTATTAACAATAAAGACCTAAGACAACTTTTTATCGGTAGCGCTTATTGAAATAAGTCAATTTTTTTTTCGCCATACAGTTGCGGCCCAGGCTACTGATGAGTTGATTGTCAATACTGCGATTTCCTTGTGTTCATCATATGACGCTGTTTTCATTATTGGCGAAGACATTGATCTCCTAGTTCTGCTGACAGCATTAGCACCACCCAAAAGTAGTATATATCTTCGCAAACCCGGGAGAGGCAAAACTTTTGAAAGACTGTGTTCCGCGAAAAGTGTGAAATACAAAGAGGCGGCTGAGAATATTCTGTTTCTTCATGGCATTTAAGGCATTTAGCGGCTGCGATACAACATCGTCCTTCTTCAACCAAGGAAAAACAACATTTTGTTCGCTTGTGCAAAACGACACAAGACTCAATGCCATGATAGGAATCTTCAAACAACATGATGCAACACCAGAAGACATAGCAGTTGCAAGAACACGCTTTCTTGTTGCTTTGTACGGGGGTGACATGGATAAGGAAACCTTGGAAGAAGTCCGCTACAAACGTTTCGCAAAGTCGACAACAAAAAGCAATTTCAATCTTGCCTCTTTGCCACCAACGAACGACGCTGCACAGTACCATGCATTTAGAACGTACCATGAAGTCCAAAAATGGTATGGAATCCAAAAAAATCCAGAAACTGGGGCTGGAAACGTGACACTAACGGGCTTGTTCCAGTAAGAATGACAAAGAAACCAGCACCCGAGACTTTATTAAAATTTATTTCATGCAATTGTAAAAAAGGATGCGGCGTTGCATGTAGCTGCACGAAAGCTGGATTGAAGTGTTCTATTGTATGTGGGTGCTGTAATGGTCAAACATGCTGAAATTCGCTAGAGGTTCACATCGATGTCGAGGACGAAGAAGAAGAGATTTTGTCAATGAAAGCCCAGAATCTCAGTATCACAGGCAATGAGTTAGATGATGACATTGGTGAGTGAATTGGTGCCGAAGACTGTTATTAAGTACCATAATTTATAGTAACATAATTCATAGTAATGTAACATAATTTCGAAATCTACCATCGCTGGTATATCTGTGGAGTAGACCTACTGGAGATACCACAATAAAAAAATGCGCCATGTTCTATACCTCATGGTGGTGTGGAAATGAGTTTACAAAATTATTATAATTATGTAATGAATAACCCGAAAAAATTACAAAGTTGGGAATTTCATCATTTTTTAGAAAAATATTCACATTTCCGCCACTGTAACTCGTTACCTATTAGACTTACAAAAAAATACCATCTACAAAAAATGTAGGTAATTTAGTTGTCTTTAAGTTTGCTTTGAGCAATTTGGTTGTAAAAACGACCACTTCACAATTATTTTGAAAAAAAAAAATTTTGGCACCTTCAATCCAAGATGGCGGGTCGAGCTCGACCCTCCCAAGGTCGAAAACTTTTTTTTTTCCTTAGAGTCCCAATCTTAACAACATATATCAAAATCGCTACTACCTAACCTTTTGCAAGGTAAAACTCCCCACTGACTGGACTACTAGGTCTGCGGGACATTTTGTCTACATGGTGCTTATCGATTTTACTATATTAAAGTGCGTGCCATATACCTGCACATTTTACAAAGTACGGTGACTTGTAGGAGAATTTTTTTCAATTATTTATTTTCAACGGCGTTTATCTTTTATTATGTTTTAATTAAACGAAAAAGATTAAAAAAACGATATTCGTATTAATGGGAAGAAATTAAAACATGACATTTTTAAATCCTGGAAGAATAGGTCTATTAAAAATCTAATGACTTAAAATAAGTCAATTTTCAATAAGCAATTCCAGTATTTAAAAAAATATTTACCATACGTAGAATAAATAAATCGCCATAAACGCCGAAACGATCGAAATCTGGCTGTGTACGCGTGACGTCATACGTACCTCAGTTTTGTCGGTTTACAGTAAGGCCAAACCCATAAAGGTTGGTATGAAATTAATAAATCCCAATTTAAATATTTGGCAAGATTTTCCAAAAATATTAATTCTTTTGGAAAAAAAATTATACCGCAGTGGTGAACCGTGTACGAGTACGCAGCGCAACAAAATTGCCAGCATTCGTATTACACGCGGGGCCGGCTATCCCGTGAGAGCGTTGTAAATTCTGTCAGAACCCGCCAACCTATCACATGCTGTAAGTCTCTTGCGGTTTTAATCGTCAATATGACGATTTTTTAGTTATTCTAGTAATGTATGATAATATTCAGAATCAGTGTTTTTTAAGTCATGATATTTTTTACTCATGTTCCTTATTTTGAGTTGCGGACTTCTCTTGTTGGTTACTGCTTAGACAGCGGGTAATTATAGTACTATTTCACACACATGAAAAATAAACTTTTGTTTAGATTGGTCACCTTGTTGGCGCGTCTTCGCGATAACTTGGTTAGTATTGCTGCATGTTTCTTAACTCTTTGTCAATTTAAATGGTAAGTGAAATTCTGGTACTATGTTAACTTTTAGGTTTAGGAAGAAGATGTATCTTAATATTTTTGTGCGTACGAAACTATCATGTATGAAGCAATAATTGCTGCTGCAGCGTATAGAAATTCTTGTGCTTATGTATTAAACTGATAGAAGACGATCATGTATGAAGAAATAATTGCTGCTACAGCATATAGAAATTCGCAGTTCACCGTAACTATTCCGGCGAACACAAAATTGAGTTTCTTCCCCAGCAGAAGTTTCAAGAATTTTCCGAATTGTCTTTGAAGCTTTGGATCTGTGAAATAAGTTTTTTTAATCACTATGAACTCCTTCTAGCAGTAAGTTTAAAATGAGAAGCAGAAAACACTGAGGATGGGTTTTTTCACAGAATTTGAACAATTTATCAATTTTCAAGATCTGTGAAAGTTCTATTAAAATTCTGTTATTATATCATCATGGGCCAGTTGTTTCACAGAACTGAAATAATAACAGAACTTGAAGATTAGCTATTTTATGAATTGTTCAAATTCTGTGAAACAAGCCGTCCTAAGAGAAACAAATTTTATTTATTTTATTTTTATTTTAAAATGAAAATGTGAAAACATTTTGTATACCTTTGTGCGCTATGATTTTCATTTTGCTTATAATCTGAATGGTTCTATCCACATTTAAATTCAGAGATTCCACAGCAATGGAGATGGACGTCATGTGTCCTATAAATTCTAAAACCCATCCTAGCTGCACTATTATTTGTGCCTGGAAAAATGATATAAATAATAGTTAATAGTTAGAAACAAAACGCACATACTTTATATACCTCATATGGTTCATTTAAAGAACGTGTAATATTATGGAAGTTTTTTAATTCATAGGGCAGATTCTTTAAAAAAAATGCGAGTTCTGAAATGAAAGTTATGGAACTCTTACGGAAACTTGACTTGGAAATCTAACGAAGATACAACCTCATTACTAAGCTTACCGATGCAAATAAAATAAATTTGTGACTAAACCCGCGAAGAGATCATCCAATGTTTACAAGGAAAGAAAAAGGCAAAAGTTAACTAAGAAGCCAAGTGAAAATAATGTATACATAAGGTCAGAAAAGTAATGGTGGATGTCTCCATCGAAAACAATGATTTTCGGAAAAGAAATATATGTAATAGATTATTAGTTACGCATTAGTTCAAGTCTCAGTAACGTCTAAAACCTTATTTTTAATTATTTCTGTGTTTTCATTTGAATGTTAATAATATTGTTTCAATAATAGTTCTTCATAATTTTTTACACTTTTTATAGGTAAGGTCTTACCAGAGATAAATTATGAATATGTTTTGTGTTTTTAAATACAGTCAAATTGACTACCAACACTGTCCCCACCGATGACGCCATCATGGTAGCTAGAAGCTGAAAAAAATTTTTGACATAATACATGACATAAACATAGGCATGAATACTATGAATAGCACAACAGCATAAGGAAAATAACAAGTTTGAATGTAAAAAAATAAAGTATCGTAATTACATTTAAAATTTTATCAAATGAAGCAGATGCCTTGTGATGTGACATTATATTTTTAAATAAAACAACAACTTAGTAATCATCACTTTTATTTTGAATACCCAGTGCCAACCACGTTTCGCTACAACCGTAGCTTCTTCAGATCAATATGATACTCTGAGGAAGCCACGGTTATAGCAAAACCTGGTCGGCATTCGGTATAAAGTTGTGTTTACCAAGTTTTTGTTTTCGGATTATGACGATGCCACACTATGAATTTTACGCCGTATGTATTCATAAGGATTCATATTACTGTGTACTTATTAAGTAGTGTACCTGTAGGTTACATTAGGCGAAAAAGACAAATCGTATATTTAAAAGGTGAGAGTTACAGGTAGTCGCTGGAGGGTAATAAAACTATTATTATACTAAATATGATTAATTTTTACATAAAATGATAAAGATTATGATTATTGATATTTTAATTTAATTAACATTTACTTAAAAATGCTGTTATTGAATGGACACAAATTTTTATTCATCTTTTATATGATAATAAACTTCCGCCGTGATCGATATTCGAATATTCATTACATGATTGGTGCCCGCGATATATTATTGATTTTTTTTATGCATTAGTGCCAGTATTGTTGCAAAATAACTACCATCACGCCGTTTCCCTGCAGGGGTAGGCAGAGAAGACGGACCGCCAAACAACTCGGTCTTGGCACACACGGCTTGCCTCAATCGCATTCATACGTAATCATATCATACATACTCTTTACATGGCTTGACTCAAGTATCTGGTTCACTTGATCATGCCATGTCTTCTTCGGGAGTCCCCGACTTCTTCCATCTTTCACATTCGATTCATATTTTCTCCTTAGACTCCTTTCTTCGTTCATTCGCTAAACATGCCAACACCATCTAAGCGTCTCTTTCTTAATCTTACTCACTACGCTTACATTGATTATGGAATCCCCCAAAGCACAGTACTGGGTCCAATTTTATTCTTCTTATATGTAAACGGGATATTTTCTCAATCACTTCATGGTAGTATAACCTCCTATGCGGACGATACAGTAATCATTGAAAGTGACATTACATGGGAATTAGTAAAACTAAAAGCAACAGAATACATAAATACTCTTAAATACTGGTTTGACATAAACTCACTGTCTCTAAATAGCGAAAAAACTCATGTTATTACCATTTTCAATAAAATCAAACGACATTCCACAAAGTTTTGACATAATTATGCATGATAATTTTAAAAAAAACATAGTAAAAATAACTATTCAATCAACTGTTCCACATTGAAAATTTCAAATAAAATTAAATACAGTAATAATAATAGACAAAAACCTAAACTGGAAGGATCAAATCAACCTTACCGTCAACAAAATAAGAAAATTAATTTATATATTTTTGAAAATTCGAAATTTCCTCTCATTGAAAAATCTAACATAGGTCTACCACGCTATAGTTCAATCAAATCTCTAATACGCTGCGGTCAGCTCTGGAGCTGCATACAAAACAAATCTACACCCTGTTGAAATTTTACAACGTCTGATTATAAAAATAATATAGAGAAAACCAAGAGATTATCCAGCACACCTAATTTTTGAAGAATTTAAACTATTAAAATTCATAGACCTTCTCCGAAAAACAGAATAATTCAAATAATAAAAGAAAAACAAAATCACACATTTTTAACTGAAAATCGTACTCGTCAAAAACATATATTTCCAACACAAAAATGTAACACCACTTTTGCTCAACATCATTACGTCTATCTAGGGAAAACATACTCACCTAAAAACATCAGATCAATCGAAAACGATAAAAACCTACTAAAAGCGATTAATAAGAGAAGTTCAGTGTAAAAATACCACAATGATGAAACTATCGTCTTAATTAATTATAAATTTTAATTTTTGTTCATTTACATGTATTATTTAATATTCAAATTTCCTTGAATCATAATTATAAACATTAAATTTTCTTCATCCTGATTCTCAACACTCTTTTAAACACAAGCGCCAGCTTCCATAGAAGAGAAACATTAAAAAAAGCAGTGAAAACTAGTTTTATGGATTATCTTAATTAACATACAATATTATATTCTGTAAATTGATTAATTATTTAATAAAAAAATTAAAAATTAAATTGAAAAATTAAAAATATCCTTGCATTCGAAAGCAGTATTTTAAACAAATTAATCAACAAAAGTGCGAATACTACAAGCAAAAATTAAAAACACAACAGAATGAGCCAAGAAATCTTTGTAAAACACTAAAAGATATCAAAATAAAAATAAAGGGTAAATAAAAATAGGTTGTAAGGTCTATTGATTTGCCAAATGGAACTGGAGAAAATAGCGACTAAATTTAACAAAGTTATTATTTCCAGCACAGATGTGATAAATGAAAGTATTCCCCAATATCCTGAGAACCAACTAGACAAGCCTATATGCACCGGTGAAAGCACAAGTTCAAAAATTTAATTTGACCATAATTAAAAATGATGCTAAGTTACATGAAATCTAAGGAATCTCCATGTTGTATCACAATAAATATAATCAAAGACTCTATAAATATTGTTGGCGAATTGATGTTCCAACTTATGAATGAATCTCTGAATAGTGGAGTATTTCCAAAACCTTTGAAGACATCTGTAATAACTCTTTTTCAAAAAATTGACAACCCAAACAAAAAAATACGACTTTATACCGATAAATTGTTTACCTAAATATGAGCAAATACTTTGTTAGGGAGCAATTAATTGAATATATTGAGGCTAATCTGGTATTAGAAACAAATTTTCTTGTGAATGTAATACATGAATGGAAAAAAAATGCTATAAAAACAGCAAAATAATTGTAGTATTTTTAGTCTTTAAACGGGCATTTGAAACAATCGAGAGAGAAATATTAATACAAAAATTAAGACATATTGGAACTAACGATAAAGAAAATAATTGGTTTGTTGATTATCTATCAGAAAGAACAGAAGTAATAAAATATGGTGATTTAACATCTGAACCACATCATGCTAGTAAAGGCGTTCCACAGGGTTCTGTATTACGTCCAGTGTTCTTTATTATACATATGAATGATAATGCTAAAGGTTTTAAAGCATTTTACCATTACATTATTTTATGATGATTCAATTTTATACATAGCCAGTAAAAAAATACAGAAAATACAAATTGATTTAAAACATGTAACTCTTTGGTTAAACCAAAACAAACTATATTTGAAAGTTACGAAAACAAAGTTTCTGGTTGTAAATTTTCAAGATGGAAACGATGAGGCAATTCTAAAAAATGTTGACATAAATAAGGTTAGCTGTATGAAATATTTGGCTGATGAATTATAATTTGACAAACACTTAATAACTAAGAAATAGAATACCTAACTAAGTAAATTTCTAAAAAAAATTGGAATCTTAAAAAGGATCAGAAATAACTCGGATATTAAGTCAACGCGCCTTGTGTACGATTCTATTGTAACTCCGCTTTAAAATTATTGTTCTTGTGTTTTTTTCTTACGTAACGAAGCTCAAAATAATTAACACTAACTGCTAGTTATTTAAAATAGGGGGATAAGGGTGATTTTGAAATGAAATATATTTACAAGAGTTCAAATTTAAATATAATGACAATTAAAAAACATATTATTAAAAAGATATCGCTTAGCAACGCTAGTTTAGGCATATACTTTGCATTTGCTCTCTGATTATTTTTTTGTAATATCAGATAGAAAAGAATTAGCTTTGATCCCAAAAAATATAAATATTTAAAGAAGAGTATATCAGATAACGCATTAAATAAACTGCCAGTAAGCCATAGGATATTTAGGTAAATAAATAGGATTTAAAAATAAAAATTTTTTGAGGACCCCAGTAACCAAGGTAAACAACAATATTTGACATTCATTTGAAAAAAATAAAAATATATTTTAATGGTATATTTTTATGTTGATAACGTTTTTCTGGAATATAATATATCATAGATTCGTAATGTTGAAAGGTAGTTGAATTGGAAATTATAGATTTGTTATGTCGAAAGGTAGTTTGATTAGAATATTTAATTTAGTCACATTGAAAATTATTTATTGATTTGGTTACTGGAATGTAGTAGTAAAGATACAATCATCTCCAAGTTGTTTTGCAAAATGACAATGTCATTTGCAACCAACGTAGATGAACAGGGGATTATTATGTCATCTGTACAGATGAACATGGATAGTCTAAGACCCCAAAAAACAAAAGCAGGTATTCCTAGACAGCGTATGAAATGGACGAACGATGTCAATATGTTCATTGTTCGTTCATATTTTTATGTAACCAAAGTAGAAACAGATATGTTGTTATACAGGAAAAAATTACATTTACTTTTCTCACAAAATTATCCGATTGCCCAAGTAAGCGAACAAAGATTAGCAGACCAAAAGCGAGCTATTTTCAAAAATAATTTAATTTCTGTAGTCACATTAGAACAGATTAAAAGAGAAGTAGCAGATAGATTGCAAAGAGGAAATAATTTAGAACAAATTAACACAAGTAATGTCATATCAGATGCATTGAATGTAGATAGTTTGGATAATATTCTAGTCGAAATGTCCAATGATATTACAGTAGATTCAAATAACTTAGACGTTATTTATAATCTTAGGGAAATCAACATTGCAAATTTAAACTTTGTTGATGAAAATATAGTAGAATTAGCTAACTTACTTAATAATAATATAAACAGATATATAGATGTAGAGCCAACAGTTAGACCAAAATTACCGAAATTGCATACGTCAAAGAAATTATCTAAATTAATTTTTGAATTAAATAACATAATTTTACCAAAAATCATATTTGACGAAATTAGTTTTTTAGATCTTCATACAATAGTTTTTTTTTTTTTTTTTTTTTTTTTTTTTTTTTACAGTAATACCGCACAAGAGTCCCAACTGCTCCCGTCTGGAGCCAGTGAGACTATGGCATCCCCAATTGGGGTATGTTGTGAGGCTGAGGGTATTGGGGAGGGGAGGGAGATGGGGAAGAGGAAGGTGGGGAAGTACCTGGCTATTCAGATCTGGTCACCAAACACGGCTAAAGCCATTTCAAGCAACGTTTCAATTCTGAATGGTGGTCTTACACCAGGGCGATACTGAGAGTATCTTCCACTCTGGAACGTGCCGCAAATATACTATATATTATTTTAAATTAATTAATTGTGAAATAACACAAATTAATCAAATAAAATTTGTTTGCGCACGCCGGGTTCGAACCCGCGACCTTCGGATCTGTAGTCAAAAGCGTATACCACTAGACCACGCCGGCCGTTATATGTAGGCCGCCATAGTATACGCTAGTGCGATTACTGTTTGTAATAAGTTAGGAATTAAATTATCATCCTCTGACGATAGATCATATAGTTATAGTAAACCAGAATGGCAGATCAGATTAGAAAATGATGTAGTATTTTTAAGAAGTAACATAGCTAGAGTAATAGAATATAAAAATGGAAATAGAAGTAGGAAAATTTTGAAACATGTAGATGAAATTGGTAGAAAATTTGGTTATAACATTGATAGTCATAATAATGAAAATATAATCAATGATTTATTGGATTTATTAAAACAAAAATTAGGGGTAAAAGCTAGTAGATTAAAAAGATATAATTATACGTATAATAAAAAAAATAATAATAGATTATTCCAGAAAAATGAAAAAATATTTTATTCCAAACTTGACGATAAACAAAATATTATTTCGAATAATAATATTCCATTGCCATCTGAATCAGATATGCGCGATTTTTGGACTAAAATTTGGAGTAAAGATATAAAACATAACGAGTCAACTCCCTGGATAGAAAATGAAGAACTCAATTTTTCAGGCATTGAACAAATGAGTTTTTCTAATATATCGGTTGAATTGTTAACCAAAATTATTAAAAATACTCATAATTGGAAAGCCACGGGTTGCGATTGGATACATAATTTTTGGTACAAACGTCTGACTACTTTACATCCTCTTTTGGCAAAAAATCTTTCAAAATTTGTCAGTCAACCACAAAATTTTCCAAATTTTCTAACTAAGGGCATTACTTATATGTTACCCAAAAGCGAAAATATTAATAATCCCTCTCAGTACAGACCCATTACATGTTTACCGACAATATACAAAATTTTGACCTCTTGTTTAACAGATTTAATATATACTCATTTAGATGAAAAAAATATTTTATCTGAACAACAAAAAGGTTGTCGCAGAAAACATATGGGATGTAAAGAACAATTAGTTATTGATTCTGTAATTCTAAAACAGATTCAAACTCGAAAACGTAATTTACATACTTGCTATATAGACTACCAAAAGGCTTTCGATAGTGTCCCGCACTCGTGGCTGATCAAAGTATTAAATATATATAAAATTAACCCCATTATTATTAGCTTTTTGGAAAATATTATGTCCTTTTGGAATACCAATTTACTTATCAATTTAAAAGGTAAGAAAATAGTAATACCGGACATTTCAATTAAAAGAGGAATTTTTCAAGGAGACTCATTGAGTCCTCTTTGGTTTTGTTTAGCATTGAATCCTCTATCTAAAATGTTAATTAAAAGCAAGTTTGGAATAAAAGTTAAGGGTAATACAAGGGAGAGTAGTACAATTTCGCATTTATTATATATGGATGACATAAAATTATTTTCGAATTCTGAACAAAATTTAGAGAAAATGATCGAGGTAGTTAAAAACTTTTCAGATGATATCAAAATGACTTTTGGTTTAGATAAATGTAGAACGATCCATATAGAGAAAGGCAAAATTGTAGATGGGGACGAGAGTATATTTAGAAATTTCAAAATTACTAGTATGAAAAGGGATGAGGTTTATAAGTATTTAGGATACCCACAATCAAATAGATTAGACCATAGTAGTATTAAAAATGATATTAGGATTAAATTTCACAATAGGATCAGGAAAATTTTAAAATGCAATCTATCTGCTAAAAATTTAGTAAAAGCAATAAATACTTGGGCAATACCTCTATTAACGTACTCATTTGGCATAATTAAATGGTCTGATACAGATTTAGATAACTTAGAAAGATTAATTAGAACTACGCTAACAAAGTTTAATTGCCATCATCCAAATTCAGCTATAGAACGAGTTAATTTACCTAGAAATTTAGGAGGTAGAGGTATAGTCAAAATAACTTCTTTGAAACATAATCAGGTAGAAATGCTAAGAACTTTTTTCCATAGGAAAGCTCATAGCTCAGAAATGCACAAAATAATTTGCAAGGCAGATAGAAATATTACACCTTTAAATTTATACGATGAGAATGCTAACATTTTTATAAATCCCAACCAGGAATTATTAGATTCCTGGTCAAATAAAATTTTACACGCAAAACACTTCAATTATCTCAACCAAACGTATGTTGACAAAATTTCGTCAAACAAATGGTTGAGTATTGGAGAGTTGAGCGCAGAAATAGAAGGATTTATGCTTGCCATTCAGGATAGAGTCATTAATACTAAAAATTATAGAAAGCATATAATCAAAGATACAAATCAAATTGATGATTTGTGTAGAAAATGTTTGGCTTTTCCGGAAACTATAGAACATATTATATCTGGATGTTCTATATTAGCACCGTCCGAGTATACATTTAGGCACAATCAAGTTTTAAAAATAATTCACCAAAATTTGGTAATTAAACATAACTTGATTGACTGCCGTAATATAGTACCATACTATGAATACGAACCAAATTCATTTTTAGAAAACGAATTTTATAAAATATATTATGATAAAACTATACTAACAGACCGAGCGATTAGTCATAATAGACCCGATATAGTTTTACATGACAAAATTAAAAAAATAACTTATATCATTGATGTCGCTATTCCAAATTCCTGTAACATTCAAAAATCTGTTAATGAAAAAATTAGAAAATACACAGATTTAGGAAACGACATAAAAAGAATTTGGCATTCTCAGACTATAAAAATATTACCATTCGTTATTTCGGCTACTGGCATTATACCTAGCTCTCTCATTAAAAATTTAGGCGTATTAGATCTATCAAAAAATTTATATATAAAGATGCAAAAGTCGGTCATTTTGAATACATGTAGGATAACGAAAGATTTTTTAAATATTTATGTTGAGGGATCAGTAGGATTTATAGGCCCTGTTAGAAGTACTACCGAGCCGAACCCTCTGATATGAAAATATCTGGAGACGGTGAATTTTTTTTTCCCATTTGATCTCTGATGAGTTGACGTGTTGTTGTTCTTGTATTGTTTTGTATTTATTTTGCTTATATAATGCACTTACATAATGTTGATTGACTAGATGATCATTTGTGGAAAAGTGAGTGGAAGGGTTAAGTTTTTCCTTTGGGGAAGATTTAACCCGGACAACTAAATCGGAAGTTTAAAAAAAATGCAAAAAAAATAATACGTTAAAATTTATGAACGAGCTTAAAAATAATACACTCCCTAATTATCTGCAAATGCTCACAATTATCCTACGAGAAGTTGCCTAGTTTTTAGGCTTCCCAAAACTAAACTTACGTACACACAAAACAGCGTGTTTTATAAAGAACAAAAACTTTATAATAGCCCACCAAAAGTCGTAAAGGAAGACACAAACCTTGGCGCTTTTCGTAGGATATGTGCTATGTACGTAAGAAAGAAATTAGGATTGTATTCAAAGTTACTTATTTTAGTCACGTTAAACCAATTTAAACGCATTAACTGTATTTTTTAAACCAATGCAGCTGTAATTCTTGAGATGTGTGTTTTTTTAAATCTTTTTATCGTCTATTTTATATATTTTTACTACTAAATGGATGAAAAATTAGCTTACTTTCAATTAAATATTCAAAACCAAAAATTTGTATTGCGATATTGTTATACTACAGTTTAAAAATACCATATTATACTAATAAATCAAGATATATATAAATTATATAAATCCTATTTAATGTTGCTTACCGTGTATGTGAATCGTTGGGAAATCAAATTCATATTCTCTATCAGCAATTGGTATACTTTCATTTGGTCCTCAATATCAACCCTGTATTTGATTAGTAAATCTGCACGTTCATATTCCAATGCGTCTAAATATAGTGAAGTTGGCCTTAAATCTATTTCACTTTGTGCTATAATTGTAGGAGAAGGGTAAAAGACGGTTTTATGAATCCAGATCACATATAATTTGCACGCATCTATTTGAGATACGATTTGAAGAATCATCAAGTCGGCTAGTAATGTATTGAGGAGAACTGTATATACAGATATATTCAGTTCAAAGGACCAGCAAGCAAAACTTATTTGAACAATTTTTACTAATAAATATGTTAGAAATATATTATTTGTCCGTGAGAGAACGTTAAAAATTGTAAAAGTTTGTTTATCAAAGACTGTGTGAATGCGAAAAAAATTTTTGTAGAGTTTTTCTCATTCGTTTACATTGAAATACACTTCTGCCGAAACTGCCAAAATTGCACTGATCATTTTGTTAAAAGAATATGAAAACATGGTAATCTCCCAGATTTTCGAGAAGACAGTGTAATAACTTCTTAACTTATGCATTTCCATGATCTCCATAATTACTATAACCATAATCACGAAAAAGGAATAACACAGAGAAAACGTCCTGTATTTGTTTTGAAACTGTAAAGTTTGAAATCCAAATACTCTGTAAACCCATATTCTTAACTTTGTCAAAGCGCCGTCCCAAATGTGAATCATGTTATTAACACAATTTATTCTACGTGTATTTGGTACTAATCGCACTAGTCAACAAACATTGAAATTGCCCAATCGTGGGCTAACGTTTTTTTTCGAATAAATATTCATTGGATAATTTGTTTTATCCTAATTATTTACCATTTTTTAATTTACTAAGAAGTCAATCAATTAACTTAAGTACTGTTCCATTGACAATTTGTATTGTGTGTGTTCATCGTAAATCAATATACCATTAATACAAAGTTGTTAACTACGCATAATTTAATAAAATTTTTATAAGCTTCCTATAACGGCAAATTCAACAATTATCTACTATATTTAAGTACTAATCGCAATTTTAACATAATAACTGCTATCCGGGGAAATTAAAGAAAGCTTTATTTTATATATGCATTTCTTGTAAAAAATCACACAACTTGTTATACGAGTATATGGATTCCAGGGCTTATTCTTTGGAATAGTCATTTCGTGGTCCAGTTTGTAGAAAATTATCATATAGGAAGTAACGACAGCTGCCACAGAGTACAAAGAGGAAAAATCCAGCGTCAACACTCCACCAATCACAAAGCTTGGCTTCCTTTCAATAAGAAGTTCACAGAATTTAAAAAAAATCGATTTGCCTTTTTAGATGTGCAGTAAATTGATGAATTTAGCGATTTAATAACAATGATATGCTTTAAAAATCTAATACTAAATCGAATCGCCAATATTGTTTTCAATAATTAAGTAAAAACTCTTAGAAGTTTTATAATAACATAGGTCTTTAGAAATGCGCACTTCAAACTACTTAAATTAAATATTTTTTTGAATAACCTAATGAGTAAAACCTCAAATCGTAATGTTTAATTATTAAAGACAATAATAACGGTATTTCAACGAAAATTTTAAACAGATAAATCAGAAAAGATACCGTCCCATCTAGGACTTGAACTCAGGACCATCGCCTTGCCGGGGCGCTGCTCTACCGACTGAGCTGATTGGACCCTATTGCTTTTTTTTCTCAGCGCAATTTTTTATTGGCTGCTATCTTTATGTATTAACGCAAGATTAATCTCGATCTAAATACAATCTAGACAGTGTCTTCGATAAATAAATCCTAATTTTATTTTAATGTGCGACATCTTTTGACTTGCTAGGTTGAATATTTTTAATCATTCCGTATCTTTTATTGTTTCAAATTTGTGTTTAAAAATTGCTATTACTGTCTTCAATAATTATATTCAATGTACTGAAACAGTACATTTATTCTCTAGGATAGCAATCTTTGAGATTATTCGAATTAGTCTTTCGTTTTGCGAATGAACGAACTTCATACATGATGTTGAACAGACGCAAAATCATATGGCTGCAACTCAAAATTCACCACGATCTCTTAACAACCCGGATCAGCAAGGTGGTCCTTAACCCATTACCTCCATGATTTTTTTATTTTATTTTTATAAACTTGAATCATCATTATAACCCGATAGTATAGACTTAAAGGAGAGCCCAAAATCAGTTTTAGAATTTTCCGCCCGCCCACCCTCTAACCGGAGCGTCTAGAAAATTGATGCCTAAACGCAACGCTTGGAGGTAACCCCCCTAAGCAAAATTTACGTCAAGTATGGGTAAAATGCAGTAAACTGTATGATTTATATTGATAATTTAAAATAAATAATTGCATTGTTTATAATTCATTGAAAATACAATTTATTAATGGAAAATACACAAAATAACAAAAAATTCAATATTAGAAAAAACCTTCTAGAATGAGGAAAACTAACCAAATCTAACCAAATTATTCTCTAAGTGATACCGTTCGAAGCAGTCAAAGTGAAGGGCGCGGTTGCAGGCCCGGCATCGATAGACTGCTGGATTTTTTTTTACATATAGCACAACGAATTCGAGATTCGCCACGATATGTCAAATGAAATTCTTGCATTCGACGCACACGATTCCCATCTTCCTTCACACGAGAATCTCAGAATTCGGCATTGACCTGATTTGGAAAAGACAATAAAAGAGTACGGGTAACCTCCACACGGAATGCCTTCTGGGAAGGTTTTCTCTGTCGCCTAGTCATCTGGTTTCCCATATCATGCTCGTACTTCCTAAAGAAGCATAGCAACTTCCATCCATTTAAAAGAGTGCTGCTCAGGCAAGATGCAAATAAAGGCCAGTACCACTTCTTTGACCGAATGTTGACCCGATAATTTTGTATACCATTATCATGGAAGTCTACCCCACCCATTCCCAAATTATAATTTCGTGTTGGCACGCTGGGCAACCGATTTTTTTTGCATGCTTCCTTCAAAACTTTGCCTTTTTTGTCTTCCTTCAATTTCTGCCAACTCTGCACTTGACTTACTGGCTCCATTCGATCATAGTTCGTGGCCACTGTTACTTCACGGTTGTCCTAACCAACGGCATACGAGGATTTGGCTTTCTACGTCTACCACCGCATCAAATTCACCTGCTAGGTAAATGTTCGCTATGCGCAAGGGAAATATAGAAGAAAATGTTACCTTTAGGCAATTATTTTCCTGTCTTCAACTTGCCTGAAGCTTCAAGGTTAGAAAAGCGGACTGGCTTACATATGCCAGTAGCGCACATTCTCTTATGAGATGTGAAGAAATTGTCCATAAATAACTCATGGCGTGCGGGGAACTCTATATATTCCATCATAGACAGTACGAAGGATAATCTTTGACCTAATACGGGGTCATATGTATCAGATGCTCAGGAATATGGCATTGCTTGGAAACAGGTAGCCTTCGGAGGAAGTAAGACACCAAATCTCGTAGCCAACTTTGACTGGCTTATTCTTGATGTACATCTTGCAATAATATCGACCGAAATATGGCACCATTTGCTCGTCGATGGAAAGTTTGTGTGCAAAAACATCAAATACAAATAAAGATGGAACGTTAGTCATTATTATACCTTAGCCATTCTCTCGGTTATATCTAGATTGTTGTTATCGCAAAAATGTATATAGTGCTTTATAAGCTCGAAATGTGGACGTTGGTTCCTTTTTCGATGACGCTTTCACCCAAGGTCGTGTCAGACGAATAATAATCTGTGGTAGATGGCAATGTATTGTAGCCGGTCAACACAGAAACTAAGAAAACGCTTCAATTCGTATATATCTTACTGGAATTCGGTATTGGTTTTAAATCGAGCGTATTTGATCATCCTCTCAAGAATAAACTGAATCACTTCGTCATCAAAGAATAATGAAAACACTTGAAAAGCATTATAAGACTTCAGCTTTTCGTACATATCTTTATGCACCACATTCAGCGGTTCAGGAACGCAACAGTTTACTGTAGTTTTAATTTTTTGGCTGGTGGTGCATTTGAAATAGATATTCGCAAGGTATTACGACTAGCACCAGAGGATGTCGAAGGCTGATTCCAGTCAAGTCGTGATTTGCCATCAAATCATCGTCAATCAGCTCTTCGTCCGTCTGTTCATCAACATTTTCTGTTTAAAAATATCCGAAAACTGCAGACTAACTATTATTTTTAATAAAAATCACCCATAAAAACACAACAAAACCGTATTATTTGAAGGCAAGCTAACCAAAAACATATGAAAACACTGTCACAGCTAACCTCCAAACGTTGCGCGCAGGCATCACCTGATTTCAGTGACATCCAGCGGTCATCTTATGCATATAATACTATGTTGAAACAGTGTTGTCGACTATTTCATCTTTTGATAACAATATGTGATTCACACATGTTTTATTTTTTTCCGTTTTAAAAATTTTTTTTTTCAAAATGGGTCTATTTTCAGGGCTTTAGTAAAAAAAATATTAAAAATAGAATAATTAATAAAATTTATTAAATTATATTAATTATTGAAAGCTAACATACCAATCTGTAAATGCTGCATAACAACTTGGTGGGATTTAGCTTTATTCACAGTGAAAAAAAATCATACTTTGCATCTATTTTTTTGATGCCTATAGATATCGTCATGGAGGTAATGGGTTAATGACCTTGTTATATCTTATTAAACCGTTGAAGGCGCTTTAACACCTCGAGTCTGTCTCAAGGCGGTGCAGGCATTAAAAAATACGAGAATTATGCCACACATTTTCTGAGGCTGCATTCTCTGCGAATCCTGCTTGGACAGCTCAAGGAAGAAAAACTGTCGAAGTTTGGTGAACGCCGGCGATGTCATTGTCTTTTTCCTTTATTGTCACACCTTACGGATTCACAGGAGGAACTTTCAGAACACAAATTCCTTAGTATTTTTTTTTCGCCACGATTTATACTCGCGGACACGGGAATCTCAATCGCTTCAGATAATAATAATTGTGAATTTGCAATAAAGCGTTGTGTCAAAAATTCGAAAAACACTCGTTTGAGCAATGACTGATTGTTCGAGTCACTTCTTTACCCATTGGGCAAAAGTTAACATTTGCCACATACATTTAATAAGGGTAATTATTTCAATAGTGGTGATCATACTTTTCTTTTCACGGGAATCATGTGATGGCAGATTTAAACAAAGGACATTATTATTGTATTTAGAGATGAGACCGAAAATTCATTAAAACTAATTGCTTTGAGGAAACGAGATAAGAAATGATGGTGTGATATGATGTCATAGAATCATGTATAAAGTATACATATACATATATGATAACGATTTTATCAAAGATGTGTCAACGTAAAAAAATGAGCAAATATGTCATTACGTCCTATACAATAATTATTGTTACAAGTATTTATTTTATTGTTAGTATATTGTAATGTAATGTGTCTACGAGTATAATTCAAACCATGGGTACCAACTTTTTAACTGTCCTAATTAAAAAATTTCATAGATTGTGGGTGAGTTTTTATAATGTACCTATTATTTCTTAAATAAATAGTTCCTGTTTTATTTTTTTTAACTACTTCTTTGGTTGTTTTAATTTGTTTTTGTTTGTTTTTAGGTTCATTTGCAAAACGAATTGAGAAAGCTGTCAGAGAAGTTCTGGTTGGCAATAAAACCATTCGCGCTGTCGCTTTGAGTTCCGGTATAGCCAAATCATCTTTAAGTCGATATGTAATAGAAGCCCGAAAAAAGAAGAACTCGAAGAAACAATTAAAATTTACAACGGAAAAGGGTTACAAACGGCATGTCTTTAAATCCGAACAGGAGGTGAAGCTGTGTTCGTTTTTGGGAGTAAATTACAAAGATAAGTTAGATGGAGACAAGAAAGGTGGCATTTCATAACCACTTCTGTTTGAAAAAATGATGGGAAAGTCAGTCGGCATTGTTTAGTGCTTTCTATAGACGAATGAGCACTCTACTTTCTTAGAAGAGCGTGGAAATACCGTTTTTTAGTTTTGAATAGATTTTAAATGTTGTTTAATTTTATTTTATAATAATATGTAGTTTCGTACCTATTTCTTGTTATATCTTATTAGTTGTATATTTTTGGAGAAATACCATCTCGTGCACGACCCCACTGAGAGATAGCCTGGATTCTCTAAACTCTGGTCCACCATCAATGGAATAAGGTCCTTCCACAGCCGCTGTGCCGATATTATGCACAGGTGGGGCCTTAAAGAGTCGGCGATGTGAGAATGCGGTGCGGTGCAGACAAACCTAACATGTGGTCAATCAATTCCCGCTGCATTCATTCCCAGGCGGGATTTATGAGGTCCACAGGCAGACATCTGAGTCCCTAGACTGGGTCACTAACCTAGATTGGGGGAGGTATGTTCAGCACCACCTACGTGGCTTGCCAGACCGGGAGAAGCTGGTTTTGAGACCCTTGAGATCTGCAACTGATATCTCGACTCATCGATTTGCACCGCAGCGGGAGGGATATTTTGATTTGTCACTCCTGTACACACTAATCTCTAGATTCCTACCCACCCCTAATATTTTTTGTCCTTCCCAAAATTTCCTCTCCTTCCTCTCCTTCCTCTCCTTCCTCTCCTTCCTCTCCTTCCTCTCCTTAAAAAGACCCTCCACTCAGCATCCCCAAGGGAGGATTCCCTCAGGGCCTCTTGCGTGGAGTTAATGTTGATGTAAAAATAAAATAAAAAGATGTTAGAATATTCAAAATTTTTATTAGTAAGTTTTTGTTTTATTAAAAATATAATGCCTAACCACAAAGTAAAAGCTTCTTATGAAAACATTATATGAGTGAGTGTCTATGATAGATATTGTATTGTTGCTTTGTGGTTACAGAGCTTTTACTCTGGAACCACAAAGTAAAAGCTTCTTATGAAAACATTATATGTACAAGTGCCTATGATAGATATTGTATATGGAGGAATATTTTTTTACCGTGAACGGAAATTGCTCCTCGGAAACAGTGTTATTTCCACAGACATAGGAATTAATAGACGAGAAGATAATGGCGAGGGGTAAAATCAACTGTTGAAGAACGAAGGGCGTAAGGCTGACTGTGATTCGTCAATAAATCAATCTGACAGTAAATAGGCATCTCGCATTATAATATCACCATTTACTTCTTAAAAGTAAAATCTGCTTTTGAATGAATAGACATTTTTACATGGGAGTGCAAATTACTCGCCACGTTATGAACAAATTTGCGAAGTCCAAATTCGGCAAAAAAATTCGGTTGTATTTTCAGAGTCGAATATTTCGTTTAAGTATTTAGTTAAGACACTTTTATAAATGTTCATAATTTACTTCCCAGCAACCAACCAGCTTTGTGTTTCGCGTCCAGACGTTTCTCGATGTGATAGTATAATATGTTTCTAAAACTGATCTATATTATACGATGTGAATATGCTTAAAATAAAGTAAAATAATGCTTATATATGGAATGTAATACGACAATTGGGTTTATTCTCTTTTTCACATCTATTTTTACAAGTTTTCATAGTACAAGTCAACATTTTGCCGTGTTATTTCGTAAAATGAACCGATGATGCCTCGACCATAGTTCGCACAAGAATGATGACGTCACGTTTTCAAATTTCACTTGAGGCCATGCGCCAGCACAGCCGGTTCCAATGGAACCGGTATGGGGAGTGGGGATAATACGCTTTTAATCACTTAGGGCAGGTCTACTAATATTCATATGTCTATGGTTATTTCCAATCAACACAATACCCACGGCCAATTACAATACTGTTATTAAATACTGAAATAGCAGAAGATAAAAATAATTCTAAAATAATATGCTATACTAGGCTAGACTAGGAATTTAGCTGTACAGTAATAATAAAAATAATATTTGGATGATTTGTATAGCGCCGTTTTTGTGAAAAATCACCTCAAGGGCGCTGTATATTACTAAAGTTTCTTAAATTTAAGGCGATACACTCCTGGAAACTGTGTATGTAATAAAGTTGTAGGTACTTTAATATTGATTGGGGTGACATCTGTTTTAAATTCCAGTCTCAAATGTGGATATTACAATAAATTTCACCTATAACTTATCACATAAAGATTATTATTCTCTACTCAAATGACCAGCAGCCGGAATTCAATGATCTTCGGCTGTCCTAGAAACACACTTTATTATTTATTTTTAAAACATGTACATGATACACTGATAAGCACATCTAAATTTTTAGTTTTTGGCGTGATCAAACTGATAGAAAATGATCATGTAAGATGTAACGACAGCTGCCACGGAGTACAGAAATGAAAAATCCAACTTCACTACTCCGGCAATCATATAACTTGGTTTTCTTTCAAGCAGTAAATTCAAGAATCCGCTCAAATCATTTCGTGATTTTTGATCTGCAATTATTAAGAGAGTATAGATTGCGGTTACATTCAAGCCATCGGATTATCTATCAAACTAAAGGGATAAGGGACAGATAGATACAAGAACAGACACTTAATACCAAAGCATCCATGGTACAAAACCTTATTGCACCAAAAAAATCGCTTAGGATGGATAAAATGTGGATGAATGAACAGCACTGGCGATTCCACGGTGAACAATTATCATCAACACATCAACAATAACGACTTTAAATAGTAGAAGTAGGCTTATCAAACTAAATCCTTTGAAGAAGGTGGTAGTAGTTGGTACCTTCTAGCTCCAGTATGACAATCTTTGAGATTGTCTGAATTAGCCACTCGACTTCAGAATTCAGGCACTCCGTGCCAAAGGCTATACTTCCGATAAACCACCATAATTCCGCCATCCACCCTGTATCCATTATGACGTTATTCTGAAAATGTAATCATTTTTCCATTTTAAAAGCCATTTTCAATTTGACGTTCTGTCTACCAACACTTTCCCTCATCGAATCTGACGTTCTTCTTTACCCAATTCGCCACTCTGGGTAAGGATTCATTTCCTTTCCCTCGACCAGTAAACTGGCGAAAAAATAAATCTTTCATAAATGCATACGGTATAATAGATATTTTCAACATTGTAGAATATTTTTTACCATGAACGGAGTTTGGTCGTCTGAAACAGTGTTATTTCCAATCAACACAATACCCACGGCCGATGTCAAAACTGTAAATAAATACTGAAACAGTGGAATATTAAAATTACTCTACAATTAAATGCTTAACAGTGCCTAAATTACTTATGAATTATATTTCTCATATTTTTCTCCTTTTTGAATAGGTCCTCAAACGCATTCCTTTATTAAAAAATTTCGATTTTTGTCTTTCTTAGCTTAATTGATTCATAACATCATTGAAATTATAATTACCGCAAATTTAAATCTTTTTGATATCAATATTAAATTTTCATTAATTAAAGCGTAAGCATTCATTTGAACTTTTGTCGCTGAATTGTGCATTTCCTTAATTGTCATTTCTTCTTCGCTTCGATTCGACCAGAAACTCGTTGCTCTAAAATCTATTCCGGTTTGGGCGCTCGCTTGTGGGATGTTGCACCAAAGAATTTTGTTTCTGATGCATTTTAAGTGGGATTTACATGTGAATATTTCTGTCATAATTTGCAGAGTCATCAAGGATAAAATATATGTTCTTAAGATGATATACAATACGTATAAACTCCACCCTAAAGTCCAAAAAACAAAAGTTGAGTGAATAACTTTAAGTGTGAACAATATTACAAAGAAGCTGTTCGTATAATGGAATGCTGTTGATAGTTTAAAAGTTTCATTCAAGAAAAGATCATTAATCTTTTGAAAATTGCTGTACAGTTTAACTTTTTCGCTAACATTGATATATGAATCCGATAGGATGCCTAACACTGCACCTGTGGCACCTGTTAAGGATAATATAACCAATGCAAAGCTAGTTTCTGCTTTAAATGCTCTAAAGTGCGACGGAATTATTAGACTTAATGTACAACTCTCTAATATTATAATCAGCCCCACTGGTAAAATGGGGTAATATCGTCCCAACGCATGCGTTCCGTTTTTTGAAAATCTCTCGCTCAATTTTAAGGTTTGAAACCCAAAAAGCCTATTCAGCCATATTCTAAATGTGAACAAAATACTTGATGAAAAACTCATTTTAAATAAGTTGTCCGATATATTCAAGTATTCACACGTGCTCCTTCCAATACTGACTGAATATGTATTTTAATAATGTTTTACTACCGTCGTAATTCGTTACACCACTTACATTGACATGTGACTAATTACTATTAAAATAGTAATTAGTCACATGTCAATCGTCCTCAAATATGTACGGGTACGTTACTAAGGACGGGTTGTTCGAAAATCAGCTTTGAAATGTTATGAATAGTTCAAGTTCTGTGAAGGTTCTTTTCGAGTTCTGTTATTATATCATTAATGGCCAGTCGTTGTTGTTATTCTTTACGAAATATTTTTTTAAGATAAGCCTGTGAAACTTGTTCACTCCAACGCAGTCCTCAATTTGACGAGCAACGTGTCCAAAATAAAGTCTATTATGGATGCCTAGCTCTTTAAGAATGGGCAAATTAGTGCGTTTGGCTGTCTATGTAATCCTGAGTATTTTTCTGCATAACCATTTCAAAGGCTTTTACCTTTCGCTGGTTAAAGTTGATTCAACAGTTGATTTTACCCCTCGCCATTATCTTCTCGTCTATTAATTCCTATGTCTGTGGAAATAACACTGTTTCCGAGGAGCAATTTCCGTTCACGGTAAAAAAATATTCCTCCATATACAATATCTATCATAGGCACTTGTACATATAATGTTTTCATAAGAAGCTTTTACTTTGTGGTTCCAGAGTAAAAGCTCTGTAACCACAAAGCAACAATACAATATCTATCGCTATTTATTTTTTTGTACACGCCCAAATAGGGCTTTTACATATGATACAATTTAAAATACATTTGATATAATCAGATAGTAAAACAGATATAACAATTAAAATATGTACCAAGAATAAAAATATTAACTTAAAAGCAACAAACAGAGTAAACTATAGGATGCACATTCGTATAATTTTAGATACATTGAAAATTTATATACATTATAAAGCTATCAAGATAGACATACAGATTTAATAACAATGTTTTTATAGGTTGATAGACATTCAGTACCGTTGGTGTTCATGTGATATTTATTCCCTGCACTGTGCACTCGGTTCATTACTGAATTTATTTATACAATGTGTAACAAAAACACCGTTTAATTGTTGTGAAATGATTTTTTTTATTAGTAAGGCTATTGGAATACATGTGAAAAGTGGTTTTTTAGTATATTATTGCCCTTGTACAAAATATTATCGGTTCTATTTCGTCTAGTTTCTCTGTTAATTTAGAAAGTAACTATGGGTTGTTTTATATAAATCTGGTATATGTGTTTTTATTCCAAATCAAATCGAATTGAATGGCTGTCTTTTAATAAAGTTTTACTTGCTTCACTCCTAAAGCGAAAGTGCGTATGCGTATAAAGTGGACTTATTTTCTACACTTGCCTTACTAAAAAATGTGGTTTAAGTACCTATTACCGGGCATGGTAGCAGAAGTCGGGGACGCCCGTGTAAGACATGGCACGATCAAGTGAATCAGATACTCGAGTCGGGTCATGTCAAGAGTCAGATAATAGAAGAGTATGGATGAGACGATGTATGAGTGTGAATGAGTCAAGAAGTGTGTGCCAAGACCGAGTTGTTTGGCGGTCCGTCCTCTCTGCCTACCCCTGCGGGAAAATGGCGTAATGGTTTGTTAGTTAGTTAGTTAACGGGCGTGTGAGGTCAGAACAGTGAAAATGTTTGGTAAGTTTTTAGATTCTCACGGCCAAAAGCATTTTTGTTGTTTGTTTTTGGGGTGTTATGCCGTGTTGCGCTAACTCCTTCTTTAGCCGACGTTTCGGACAGCGTTGCAGTGTCCATCATCAGGGCAGATCCGGTAGATCCGAAGATGATCCGAAGATGAACATCTTCGGATCTACCGGATCTGCCCTGATGATGGACACTGCAACGCTGTCCGAAACGTCGGCTAAAGAAGGAGTTAGCGCAACACGGCATAACACCCCAAAAACAAACAACAAAAAAGTGAAAATGTTGAAAGACTTTTGGTTAAAAAGATCTTAAACCAGGCTCGAGGCTGGCTTTACCACACCGACGTTGAACGGGTGTGTAAGAATCTAATTAGTAAGACGGTTCAAGTTTAACATTACTCAAATGACCAGCCGCCATTATTCAATGACCTGCGGCCGTCCTATAAACTAAAAATGATTTCAACACACTTATTATTTATTTTTAAAACACGTTCGTGGTACACTGAGGGGCACGTTAGCATGTACATCTGAAGTTTTAGTTTTTGGCGTGATCAAATTGGTAGAAAATGATCATGTAAGATGTAACGACAGCTGCCACGGAGTACAGAAATGAAAAATCCAACTTCACTACTCCGGCAATCATGTAACTTGGCTTCCTTTCAAGCAGTAGATTCAAGAATCCCTTCAATTCATTTTTTTCTTTGTGATCTGAAATAATAAACCTTATTTTACTTCAAGGAACTATTCAAAATACATTTGAATCAACAATAAACGTCGATTCTGGTTGTAAGTTTGATTTTATTATTATATATAAATATACAAGGTTGCGCAAAAGTCTTCACTCGATTTCCTTTAGCAGTAACTTTGTTTGTAAATAAAAACTGTAGGTATTCTCATTTGCGTTCTTGAGAAGCATTATAGCATCCCATGGTTTTGTCAACGTGTATTCTACTTTTGTTTACCAATGACTTTAGTGCCACCTTTTATATCAGAGGTTCCCAAACTTTTTTGCCCCGTAGACCACTTGCCATTTTTTTTCCGTCGACCCCCTGCCTGCTTATATTGAATTTTCCTAAAACTATTAACGTCCCATATGATAATCATTTCTCTCTTTCGTAAAAAGATTCCCTTCCCTTGCTTGCCCAACAACCGGGTGGCGGTATACTTCCTCTGTCTTTACATTGTGCAGACAGGGGGGCCATTGTGAGGTATTACACCAAATGAAAATTGAGCAGGATAAGCAACGGGAATTTCTTTCTGTTCTGTAACTGGCCCCACAGAACTGCTCCTTAAGTTTTTTGTTAGTGCTTATTAGGATCAGTTATTTTTGTCACATGATATCCGATTCTTCAACATTCCATTTCTATAGTCAAAATGTCTTCAAACTTAGTTTTGAAGTCTGTGTGAAGTACATTTAAATGTTGAACGTCATTATTACCCTGGACGTTTTTCAAACACAAATTTGGGGAACTAGGAAAATTCGCGGCTTCCGATTTGCAATGTTTTGCTTCAATATATTAATTCTGATGATAAAAGGAACGTAGACTCTACACAGGGTTTATCGTCCCGAACGCGACAAACTTTAACCAGCTATTCATTAGCACATTTGGAGTCAAAAATGTTATGGGCACTTTGCTGTACGGTAACATTTTTTTCAATTAAAAACAAATAAAAAAATCAACACTCCGTTACTGTTATTGACAGCAAAGTGCCTATAACATTTTTTACTCCAAATGTGCTAAGGAATAGTGTGTTAAAGTTTGTCGGTTTTGTGGCGATACACCCTGTGTACGACCCTATATACCTCAATAAACAACTTAACGAAAAATACAAATATCAAATAAGTCATTTCTTGGTCTATTATTAGTATTACGTGAGCTGCGTTACTTGTATTGGGTGTTTTGTGTCATTTACGGAACTCCTAAATGTTGACTTGAGGTAAATGGGGGTCCGCTCGTATCTCGTGGACCCCAAATTTTTTTCTCACTGACATGGACCTCCAGCCAGCCGATATCAACCCCTGGGGAACTATATAGACCACTCTGGGAACCTCTGTTTTATATAATAAATGTACATATGTACACGGTTGTTACAATAAATTAATAAACCGATTTTGAAAAAAGATTAAAAAATCACGTTATTATCGATTGATAATGATAGTGTTAATATTAATGATTATAAAATAAGATTAAAACACCCTTGACGTATTTCAACTCCCATCCCCGCGCCTTTGCAGAATATTTTGTAAAGTTTGACAACTGTTGTGACGTTACCTTGCTATTAAATTTTATTTTTACATTAATTTATTATTAAATAAGCAATAAATAAATAGAAGTTGGGAAAGACGGCATTAGCGATTCTAGTGCCGACGTTAATAATTGTGATTAAACTACCAAGCATTTAAAATTTTCCTAAAAACAAACCAATGAAAAAGTGAGTACCTACTACCTTTTTGCTCCAGTATGGCGATTTTTGAGATGGTTTGAATAAGTCTCTCAACTTCCATATTCAGGAACTCCGCGCCAAAAGCTATTCCTCCAATAAACCACAAATATTCCACCACCCACCCTATATTCATCATTACGTTTTTCTGAAATAAATATAAATTATTTTTTATCAATTATTACATTTTTATTATTATGTTTACAAGTCAAGGTTTTTATGCAAAACACAAAGGATAACAAATTATTGTAAGCAATAATAATTCGCTAGAAACACAAATATAAATTGAAACAAAAATCCTTAAAAAATATAAATAAAGATATAGTTTTTTTTTTAATTTGCCGGTAACTCGGGCGTTTATTGACATCAATATAATAGGTATGTCGACGCCACATAGTAAGAAATTTAGTATTAACGATAACTTTTCTACAAACATAAAGTTGGTTGTTTCTGGCTAGCAATTATTACTTACAATAATTTGTTGGAAATTATTTAAGTAGGCATCAAAAAACTTAGTCACTGCTGACTACAACAATATATAATTTTTTTACCATGAATGGAGTTTCTTGATCCGAAATAGTGTGATTACCAATCAACACTACACCCATAGCCGAGGTCATAATCGAAAATAACAACTGAAACAGAGAAAGATTCAACAAAACAATTTTCTCAAAAGATTAGAAAAAGTGCAAACTTAGTTAACTTCTTTCCCACTTAAGATTAAGATTGTAACTGACAAATAGATAAATGAGATTATAGTTACCGCATATTTAAATCGTTTTGAAATTAACTTTGAATTTTCATAAATTAAAGCGTAGACTCTCATCTGAATTATTGTTGCTGAATTGTGGTTTTCCTTCAGTGTTTGTTTTAATTTGAAGCTCTTTGGTCCAAAATCTATTTCACTTTGGGAACCCAGTTGTTGGGAATGGGACCAGAGAAACATGTTTCTGATGCATTTTACATGGAATTTACACGTGCATATTTCTGTCAGAATTTGTAGAGTCATCAAAGATACCACGAATTTTCTTACGATTATGTACATTATGTATAAACCAAAGTCTACCGAATAGGTTACGATAGCTGAGTGAATAACTTTAAGTGTGACTAATATGACAAAAACAGTGTTCGTATGACCGAGTGCTTTCGATAGGTTGAATCTTTTTTCCATGAAAATATCATTTATCTTTTGAAAATTATTATACAGATTAACTTTTTTGCTGGCATTTATAAATGAGTCCGACAGGATGGCTGATATTGCAGTTATTGCACCTGATAATGATAATATTACTAAAGCAACGTCAGTTTCAGTTTTAAATTCACTGGAGTCAATTTTGGATCTTAAATGACTTCCCTCGAATATTGCTATCAGCACGATGAGTAATAGTGAGTAATATGGAGCAAGCGTTTCATTTTTTGAAAATCTGTCACTCATTTTTAATGTTTGAAACCCGAAGAGCTTTGCCAACCATATTCTAAATGTGACCAAAACACCTGATGAAAAATTCATTCTTAACTTGTCCGGTGATATAAATATTAAAAATAAAATAATCGTTAAATATGATGTATAAACACCCTAACTCTTTCCTATACTGACTTAATATTTACAATTATACCTTAATATCGTAATTCATTACACCACTTTCTTTTAAGTGCCATTAGTTATTATTGAATAAGTCAGATGATGCCATGTATCTACTTTTTTATATTATAAACTGTTTTTTTTTTTTTTTTTTTCTACAGCATTAGTGTTTGCACACACTTCCATGTTGTTATCATTTAAAAAGATAAGAAATAATAAAATGGAATTAACGTTTTAACAGTTATTAGTTATTACGAATGCTAGAACTAAGTAAATTGTTTCGTTTAATTATTTTGTCTATTTTCCATGGCAACTGTACGGCCATTTATTTGAGGTTCCTCACACCTTCTGGAGGGGGGGGTAAGGAGATGGGGAGAGGAATGTGGGGGGTTTCCTGACTATTCAGATCTGGTCACTAAACACTGCTAAAGACATTTCAAGCAACGTTTCAATTCTGAATGGTGATCTTACACTAGGGAGATAATGATAATAATATCTTCCACCCTGGAACGTGCCGCAAGTATACTTATCTTATTAAAAAAAATCAATTGTGAAATAAGACGATCAAATAAAATTTACTTGCGCACGCCGGGATTTAAGAGGAAGCTACAAGCCAAAAATGTGTATATTCTTTGTATACCTTATATCATAGGTAATAGGCATTAAAATCGCTTGACAAAAGGAGTCTAGAAACGTTCGATTTCAAGCCAAAAACTGTTTTTTATTTATTTTGTAAATAATTTTTTATAAAAATATTTACAAAATTATTTTGCTCTCATATTTCTTATGAAAGCAAAAAAGTTAATGAAGTGAAATAAGTTGTTTCTTTTACGCGTTCATACATTTCTATTGAAAAAATATTTTTTTCAATAGTTTGCATTTATATATTTTTATTTTTTATTTGTATTCTACTCAAGCGAAGCGATAGAAAAACCTTCAATTTATCTAAAGAATATTTTTTGGTATTCATAATGTTCACCAATCCATTATAAAGATAAGTGATTTGGAATTAAGCTTCGCCTTAAACCCGCGACCTTCGGTTTGCGAGTCGAGAGCCTTACACCTCAACCACAGAGGCTGTCAAAATATATTGAATAATTTATTTATTTATATTTTAAATGTATATTTACAGAATAAAAATATCCATTAACAAAGATACATTATACAATCATAATTGCCTAATTAACAATTTAAATTTAGTAATGCTCAGGTGGAAAATGTCGATGTCAGAGGCTAGTGAGTTTAGAAGGCCTATCATTCTTCCGAGAGGCATTGCTGATGGTAAGTTAGTCCTACATCTCGGAAGAATGAATGGTTTGTGTCTACGCGCTCTTGCGAAGTTATCAAGGACGTAAAATAAAATTTTATTAAAAATTTCTGGATTGTTGATGTGACCGTTCAACAAGTTATAGGCCATCATCAGCAACGCAGCTTTCCGCCTGTTGACAAGATTATCGATACCTAGCATTCCGGAAAGGAAGGCTGATGGGTATAAATAGGGATAGTACCCGAAGTCTCTAAGATAAAGATAACGTAGAAACTTCTTTTGTACTTTCTCTACCATAGAAGTGTGCGTTGCATCCCCTGGTCCCCATATTATTGAGCCACTTTCCAAAATACTACGTACTAGGCTAAAATATAGCAAGCGAACCACAGCAGAGCTGCAGAAATGCCTGGAGTTACATAGCACAAATCCAAGCATTCTCAAAGCCCTGCTGCATATCGTTTCAATATGAACGTGAAATGTTAAGTGTGGGTCAAAGGTTATTCCCAAATCTTTCGGTTCAGAAATATGTTTAAGAGAACATTGGGACATCCTATAGTTGAAGTAAATCACAGTGTTTTCTCTAGTATAGCACATTATGGCGCATTTCTTAAAATTAAAACCTAATTTGTTAATTTCACTCCATACTACGATAGCATTTATGTCTCTCTGGAGCTGTGCGCAGTTTTCTAAGGTCTGGATTCTTAAAAATAGCTTCAAGTCATCTGCAAATAACAAAAGTTACGCAAACTTTATAGCATGATGAATATCATTAATAAAAAGGGAAAAAAGTAAAGGACCAAGATTAGACCCTTGAGGAACCCCAGAGTTTGTTGGAAAGTACGACGAGTTAGAAATACCATACGTTACGTATTGCTGTCTACTTGATAAATAGCTTACAAATAAATTTAAAACTTTTACCGAGAATCCAAAACGGTCTAATTTATTTAAGAGTATCAGCGGGTCTACGGTATCAAAAGCCTTTGCGAAGTCGTTGTATGAGACGTCAACTTGGTTGTTACCGTCAAGAGCTTGAGATACATATTCCGTAAAGACCATCATATTTGACACAGTCGATCTGCCAGATCTAAAACCATGTTGTTCGTCTATTAAATAAGGTTCTACTTGGGCGTAGATATATTTATGAATTATTAGTTCGAAAAATTTTGCCGGAGAAGAGAGGATCGCTACTGGTCTATAGTTAGAGACCAAATATTTATCCCCATCCTTATAGAGTGGTGTAACTTTAGAGATCTTCCATAAATTAGGAAATGTTCCCGTGCTAAGTGAAAAATTAAAAATGTAAAGTAGGGGTATTAATAAAGGCTCTATACAACCCTTTAATAAAAATGACGGAATAAAATCAGGTCCAAATGACGTTTTCGCTTTGAGTTTTTTAACTGCAGCTAACATATCAGATTTTGTGATGTTAGGAATATCAACATTCTGCGCTGCTGATGATGTATAATTTCCCGGTATAAATGAACTTAAATCCCTAACTTGCTGACTGTAAACCGATTTAAAATAGTCCGCGAATGCTTCGGGAATATCAATTCCCGAGTGTGATTGTCCATTCCAAGTGACATGGTCGACAAACCCACCATCACTTCTTTTGGATGAGACATATTTCCAGAACGACCTGGGATCAGATTTGATGTTTTTTCAATGATATTAATGTAATTTGTATGAGCCAATTGCATACTGCGTTTAATTTTAGCTCTAAGACAACAAAACATTTCACGTTCTCTTACTAGTCCAGTTTTCTTCCATTTTCTAAAATGTCTGAACTTTCGCTTTATATCACTAATAATTTCATTGGAAAACCATTGAGGATACTTTCTTTCATTCTTCGGAATGCGTTTCCTTTTGAAGCACATATCGAAGTAATTATAAATAGTAGAATAGAAATAGTCTACGGCTAAATTAACGTTATTTATTTATTTATTTATTTATTATATTTTACGCCCAGAGGGGCTTTTACATATATACATAAAGGCAGTACAATTTAACATGAGAAAGAAATATACATACATACATAAATGAATTAAAAATAAATGCATTAAAAATTTAAATTTTAAGTTCAGTGAAAAATAAAGACCAAAATTTAAAGTACTGTGATCAGAGAATCACAACATTATTGTTACGGTATTGGTTCGGTATTGGTTTCGCATAGTACGAAACCGCTGTACCGGGGAATTAGCTAGTTGCAGGGGTTCGGAACTGTCCGGTTTGTATTTTAATATTTTATATAGGTAAGTTAATTTTAATGATGAAAAAACTTTTTTTTTATAACTAAACAATACTACAGATTATGATGGTTTATAATGCTTCTATGAATCATACATTTAATTTGCCGATGTAGTTGATAAATTTAACAATGAACTTCTTTAGTGAGAACTTGTATCATGGATAAATGATTTGATTATTTCATGTTTATATTGTATCAGTGACATATTCCATAAATCTATGTGCGAATACATATTTCCCAAGTTTTGAATTCTGTGGAGTGGTATATTGAACTGCGTCCTGGTCCTAGTATTACCACAATAAAACGGTATTACTGACCTTGTGTTTCTGGCTGGCACATTCAAATTAATGAGCGCCAATAATTCAGGGCTGTCAATTGTATTATGCAAGATTTTAAATAGAAATACTAGATCGAAAAGAGTTCTTCTGTCACTCAAAGTTAATAGATTAGATAACCGTAATAGATAAGTGTAGTTTATTTGTTCTTTAGGTATTTTTAGTTTATAATTTAAAAAGCTTAGGAATTTTTTTTGTACTCTTTCTATTGTTTGAGAATGCGCATTATAGTCGGGAGACCATACAGTTGAATTATATTCAACCTGACTTCTCACTAGTGATGTGTAAAGAAGTTTCAATGTTTTAATGTTGGTAAAATCTTTAGCCACTCTTAGTACAAAACCTAACATTTTTAAACCCTTCTTTGAGATATTTTCAATGTGAGGTATGAAGCTAAGTTTGGTGTCGAATGTAACACCTAAGTCATTTATTTGGGAAACAGATTCGAGAATGATGTTATTTATTGAGTAATTGAAATAAATCGGATTTTTTATTTTGAAAAATCTCATAGTTGTGCATTTATTAACATTAAGGTATAGCTTATTATCGTTACACCACTGAACTAATTTTGACAAATTTGCTGAGAGAATATAACAGTCGTCCAGGTTTCGAATTGCTTTAAAAAGTTTCAAATCATCTGCAAACATAAGTACGTCGATGCCTTTAAAAATATTACAAATGTCGTTCACAAAAAATATAAATAATACAGGTCCAATGTGGGAACCTAGCGGTACCCCACTGGATGCAAAAAAATCATATGATGATTCCCCATTTAGTTTAACACTAAGTTTTCTATTTGAAAGATAGCTTATAAACCAATGCAACATATTTCCACGAACTCCAGCTTTAAACAGTTTTTCTACGAGAATAGCGTGACAAACCTTGTCGAACGCTTTGCTGAAGTCAGTGTAAATTGAATCAACTTGAAGCTTCTTCGCCATTGCATCGGAAATGAAATTTTGATATAGAATGTGATTAGTTAGTGTTGATTTTCCGGTTATAAAACCATGCTGTTCAGTACATATAATATCTTTAAATGAACTAATTATTTTATCCAGGATAAGCTTCTCAAAGAGTTTTGGAATTGTTGATAGTATGCATATCGGTCTATAATTAGTTACTTCGTTTTTATCCCCTTTCTTGAAGATAGGTGTTATATAACTATGTTTCCATAGATCGGGAAATATACCTTTCGATAAAGAATGACTAAAGAGTGTGTACAGGGGATAAGCAAGAACGGTGACACACTTCTGTAAGAGTAGTGGTGGAATGTTGTCAGGACCAGCATTTTTATTGGGATCAAGAAGTTTAATTTGTTTAATAATTTCGTTTAGTTCGATGTGCACATGTGACAGGTTTATATTGAAATTTGGAGAATAGTTAGGTAAGGAGAACTGTTTGTGTTGACTTTTATCGTAAACGTTCTTGAAGAAGTCGGCAAAAAGATCGACAATATTTTTGATACCATCAGCCTTTCGGTCTTCAAGATACATAGTATTTGGTATATCAGAGTCTCCACTTCTTAATGTTTTACTGAATCGCCAAAAGCGTTTTATATTGCTAAAAATATCATTCTCTGTCTGCTTTACATAGTCGTTATAACATGCCCTAGAAAGTTTATTACAATCATTTCTTATTTTAGAGAATTCTATGTACAACTTTGAGGTTCCGTGATCCTTATACATTTTGTGAGCTGTTTTTTTACGTATAATTAAATTAATCAAATCTTTATTAAACCAGACTGGATATTTAGATTCCTTATATTGAGTGTAAGGGACAAAGCGGTTTATATGATTACTTAGAATTAAGTAGAACTGTTCTGTATTATGATTTAAATCATCACTTTCTAAGAAAGACCAGTCTACTAATGTAAGCGAGTCACACATACCTGAATAATCAGCATTTTTGAAATTATAGCATGATCTCGTAGGTTTCGGAATTTTTTCGCCAAAGTCTGTTATACAAATATTTAATGGAGGATGATGGATGTCAGGGGGTATGACAACTTCTATGGCTTTACTCACTTTTATAGATTGAGAATTGAAGAAAACGAGATCCAATACACGATTGTTAATGTTTCTAACAAGATTATGTTGATTTAAGTTTAAATATACTGACATATCGAGTATTACTCTTTCACATTCGGAGGTAGTTAAATTACAAGTATTCGACAGTTCAGGGTTGTGCATATCCCAATTTACATTTGGAAGATTATAATCACCTACGACAATAAATTTGGCATCAGGGTATTTTGCTTTAAATATTTCCACGTCTTCATAATGGTTTTTAAATATAACAATTTTGGCTGAGGGGGGGAGGTATACAGAACAAATTATTATTTTCTCACTTTTACATTTCACCAATACAAATAATTGTTCAACGTTGCTGTTTTTTGTTTTTAATTTCTTAGAAGAAAATTTCTTTTTTATTGCGACGAGGACACCTCCTCCTCTTGACTTAGAGCTGGTTACGTGGTTTCTGTCCATCCTATAAACATTATAGGAGGCTAATCCTAGTTCAGAAGAATTGATGGATGGATCTAACCATGTTTCAGTCAGTACCACAGCTTCACATATTATTGATGGTATACAAATTCTAAAGTTATCTAGTTTCGTTCGAAGTCCACGTACATTTTGATAGTAAAGGTTTAGTGAGCTAGATTTTGATAGTTTTTTTGTTTGAGCCTTCACGATTTTCGGTGTAGAATTGACATACTTAATAGTAATGTTTGTTTCGCCGTTTTTTAATCTTGATTCGAGTTCACTTCGTAAAAGAGCAAGTTCATTTCTTTGGAGATTGGTGAGGTCGTTTGCTGCTTTGACACCGTTCTTCAACTTTGCTCTGTTCATCAGAATGGATTTGGACATCGTAGAATCCTTGAATTCAATCTTAATGGGTCTTGTTTGGTCGGGTTTCTTGATTCCCAATCGGTGAATCTTGATCTCATTTGGATTAAAGGTGTTTTCAAAACCCTCCAGGGAAGATGAAACCTTCTGTATATCTTCGGTGATTCTCGTTGCAGTTGATTGTGAATTGCTCTCAGGGATGTTGAATAATATAATGTTTTTAGATCTTGACTTCCTTTCCTCCAACTCAGTTAGCATCTCACAGATGTCGGTCACATTGTTTACAGATGACGGAATTTGAGGAGGAATGTTTTTTTGCATTTCTTTGTATGCCTGCAATTCACCTTCCAATGTGCCAGTTTTGGCAGCTATCGCTGCCGACATGCTGCCAATTGCGGCCAAGACTTCACATGATATTGGCGTGATTTTTGCTATTTGGTCCTTGGTAAATTTATTAGTAGGGTCAAGAAGTACCTTGTTAATAGCGTTTACTGCCTTTTCTGCGTTGTAGATAAATGCCTGGACATCCATTGTGACAGTAAAAATATGTTTTTCAGTTTTTATAAATTTTTGTTTAATAAATATTTAAACTTTTTAATAAATATTTAAACTTTTTAAATATCAAAATTCATCAAAAGTTGCCAATCATGCGATTGTAAGTGATTATAAATCTGTTTAAAATTGCCATTTTCGAATTTCCACCCGCGCATTTTACTCATAAATTTATTATTATCATTAACTGGTTCATTTTTACATTTTTTTTTCATATATAGAAACTCTACGTCCAGTGATGGATGGTAAGGATCTTCGCTAAATAGCGAAGAAATAGACTTGCACACATTCAAATCAAAGTTACTTACAATTAAGTCTAATGAACGTCCTTTCGAATTTAACACAAAGTTTTTGTTTGACATTTGAAACAAATCCAATACATACGAAAATTCAGAAGTAGTGTTTTTGAAATTTAAACACGAGTAGAAATTAAAATCACCTATTAGCAGTATTTTTTTGTTATTTAGTAATTTGTGATTTGAGATAATATTTTCAAAGAGGCTAGTATACCTTTCAACAGGTGATGCCGGTGGAATGTAAACAATACATGTGTATATTTTCAATCCATTTAAATTAATTTTCAGCCACATATTTTTTCCGTCAGTCTCGAGATGTTGAAGTCTCTCGGCACGAGGTCCATCGTTATTCCAGACCAGTACTCCTCCTCCTCTTGTCTGTCCTGTGTGACGGTCTCTTCTGTGTACTTCATAGCGCTCATCAAACAGCTGTGCATTATATACACTACTGTTCAGCCAGGTTACTGTAATTACAATGATGTCGGTCTCTTGCCCTAGCACGCTCATTAGGAAGTCCTGCGATTTCGACCTGAGTCCACGGGCATTCTGGTAGTAGAGAGACGAATGGGTGACATCATCATCGCCATCTAGTCACTTCCGGGCGCTCGGTTCCTTATCTTGGTGAGATGCAGTTTGCGGCGTCGCAGTAGTTTCTCGCGGTTTAAATTACCTGTAGTGTCGTACCGGCACTCCTTGGGGCCACAAGTCTTCCTGCAGGAGCTTTTCATAGAATTCCTCCTTTACTCCGATTCGGAATGCAGCGTATTCCTGAGAGTATGCGACGAATTTTTGAATTTCACAACCCGTAATTTTATTCACCTCTAAATGCTCACGTATGTGATCCACTGTAGTATCCTTTTCAATCCTAGATATAATTATATTCCTGATCCTTGGAACTACTTTCACATTGGAAGTAATCTGAGAGTTACCGACGATCAGGTTCCTCGCTGTCTGTTGACGTTTTTTGCGTTTGATAACCACCCATTCTTTTTTATTAGAAAGAGCTGATTCCGATAATAAAACCCAAGTCCGTATTGTGCCACTAGTACACCTCAAGTTTTAATTTCTAATAATTCTAGTTGTTATATATATTAATCTGGTATTGGTGTTTTTATTCCATATCAAATCGAATTGAATTGCTGTTTTTTAATAGAGTTTTACGTGCTACACTCCTAAAACGAAAGTGCGCATGTAGTATATTTGTACTTTAATATTGAAAAGCGTGACATCTGTTAGCAGATTTTAATAATTAAGTTTATTTTTTAGGTAAAACTCCGTCCAAATTCCAGTCTTAATTGTGGTTATGACAGTGAATAAACACCAATCATTTATCAGAGTATCACTTGTTTTCTACGGTGACCGGATAAATCATCACAATGATAATTCATCACATCTTTAAAAAGTTATATAAAGTCGTGGAAAGTGATGAAACAAAAACTTTATTAACTGGGTTAAGTAGGTTAGGTTAGGTTAAAAAAAAATTTTCATCGTTTCTAATGACTTTATATAACTGAATTGTCACTGTGTTGAGTTATCATGGAACCATTTTCTACACTTGCCTTACTAAAAATGTGGTTTAAGTACCTATTACCGGGGGGGCTCGAGACTGGCTTTACCACAAAGACGTTGAACGGGTGTGTAAGAATCTAATTAGTAAGACGGTTCAAGTTTAACATTACTCAAATGACCAGCCGCCATTATTCAATGACCCGTGGCCGTCCTAGAAACTAAAAATGATTTCAACACACTTATTATTTATTTTAAAAACACGTGCGTGGTACACTGAGGGGCACGTTAGCATGTACATCTGAAGTTTTAGTTTTTGGCGTGATCAAATTGGTAGAAAATGATCATGTAAGATGTAACGACAGCTGCCACGGAGTACAGAAATGAAAAATCCAACTTCACTACTCCGGCAATCATGTAACTTGGCTTCCTTTCAAGCAGTAGATTCAAGAATCCCTTCAATTCATTTTGTTCTTTGTGATCTGAAATAATAAACCTTATTATATTTGAAGGAACTATTTAAAAGTATATTTGTATCAACAACAAACGTCGGTTCTGATTGTAAGTTTAATTTTATTATTATATATAAATATACAAGGTTGCGCAAATGTCTTCACTCGATTTCCTTTAGCAGGAACTTGGTTGTAAATAAAAACTGTAGTTATTCTCATTTGCGTTCTTGACAAGCATTATAGCATCCCATGGTTTTGTCAACGTTTATTCTGCCTCTCTTTACCAATGACTTTCGTGCCACTTTTTATATAATATATGAATACGGTTGTGACAATAAATTAATAATCCGATTTTGAGAAAAGATTAAAAAAATCACGTTATTTTCGATCGATAAAGCTAGTGTTAATATTAATGGGTGTTTTGTGTCATTTACGGAACTCCTAAATGTTGACTTGAGGTAAATGGGGGTCCGCTCGTATCTCGTGGACCCCAAATTTTTTTCTCACTGACATGGACCTCCAGCCAGCCGATATCAACCCCTGGGGAACTATATAGACCACTCTGGGAACCTCTGTTTTATATAATAAATGTACATATGTACACGGTTGTTACAATAAATTAATAAACCGATTTTGAAAAAAGATTAAAAAAATCACGTTATTATCGATTGATAATGATAGTGTTAATATTAATGATTACAAAATGACGGTTTATAAAATAAGATTAAAACACCCTTGACGTATTTCAACTCCCATCTCCGGGCCTTTGCAGAATATTTTGTAAAGTTTGACAGCTGTTGTGACGTCATCTGTTTATTTAAATTTTATTTTTACATTAATTTATTATTAAATAAGCAATAAGTAAAAAGAAGTTGGGAAAGACGGCATTAGCGATTCTAGTGCCGACATTAATAATTGTGATTAATCTACCAAGCATTTAAAATCTTCCTAAAAACAAACCAATGAAAAGGTGAGTACTACCTTTTTGCTCCAGTGTTGCGATTTTTGAGATGGTTTGAATAAGTCTCTCCACTTCTATATTCAGGAACTCCGCGCCAAAAGCTATTCCTCCAATAAACCACGAATATTCCGCCCCCAACCCTATATTCATTATTATGTTTGTCTGAAATAAATATATATAATTTTTATTAAAAATAAACTTTTGTTTACAAGACAAGTTTTTTATGCAAAGCACAAAGGATAAAAAAATATTGTTAGCAATAATAATTAGTTTGAAACACAAATATAAATTGAAAAAATCTTCCTTAAAATTTTAAATTAACATAAAACTAATAAATAAAGATTTAATATATATCTACGCCACCAAGTAACAAATTTAATATTAACAATACCTTTCCTACAAACATAAAGTTGGTTGTTTCCGGCTAATAATTAATGCTTATAATAATTTGTTACTAAGTACTTAAGTTGGCATCAAAAAACTTTTCACTGACTAAGAAAATATTTGAAATTAAAAAATACTTGGAGATAATATATAATCTTTTTACCGTGAACGGAAGTTCTTGAGCCGAAATAGTGCTACTACCAATCAACACTATACCCATGGCCGAGGTCATAATCGAAAATAACAACTGAAACAGTGAAAGATTAAACAAAACGGTTTCGTACTATGCGAAACCAATACCGAACCGGTACCGTAACAATAATGTTGTGATTCTCTGATCGCTGATTTACTATAAATTTTTTTTTGCTGTAATTTTATATCTTGCATATATTTGTTTTATTGTTATTATTTCTCACTGTACTTTATTGTTGCTTTTATTTTTAATTCGTGTATGTATATTTCTTTCTCATGTTAAATTGTACTGCCTTTATGTATATATATGAAAAAACCCTTTAGGCGTAAAATGAAATACATAAATAAAAACAATTGTCTCATGAGATTAGAAAAAGTGCAAACTTAGTTAACTTCTTTCCCACTTAAGATTAAGATTGTGACTGACAAATAATAAATTATAGTTACCGCATATTTAAATCGTTTCGAAATTAACTTTAAATTTTCATAAATTAAAGCGTAGACTCTCATCTGAATTCTTGTAGCTGAATTTTGGTTTTCCTTCAGTGTTTGTTTTAATTTGAAGCTCTTTGGTCCAAAATCTATTTCACTTTGGGAACCCAGTTGTTGGGAATGGGACCAAAGAAACATGTTTCTGATGCATTTTACATGGAATTCACACGTGCATATTTCTGTCAAAATTTGCAGAGTCATCAAAGATACAACGAATTTTCTTAAGATTGTGTACATTATGTGTAAACTTAAGTCTATATAACAGGTGATGAGAGCTGAGTGAATAACTTTAAGTGTGACTAATATGACAAAAACACTGTTCGTATGACCGAGTGCTTTCGATAGGTTGAATCTTTTTTCCATGAAAATATCATTTATCTTTTGAAAATTATTATACAGATTAACTTTTTCGCTGGCATGTATAAATGAGTCCGACAGGATGGCTGATATTGCAGCTATTGCACCTGTTAATGATAATATTACTAAAGCAACGTCAGTTTCAGATTCAAATTCATTTGTGGATGACTGAATTAGGGATCTTAAATTATTTCCTTCTAATATTGCTATCAGCACGATGAGTAACAGTGAGTAATATGGAGCAAGCGTTTCGTTTTTTGAAAATCTGTCACTCATTTTTAATGTTTGAAACCCGAAGAGCTTTGCCAACCATATTCTAAATGTGACCAAAACACCTGATGAAAAATTCATTCTTAACATGTTGTCCAGTGTATTCACTTTTATATTAATAAAAAAATAAGCGTTAAATATGATGTATAAACACACTAACTCTTTCCTATACTGACTTAATATTTACAATTATACCTTCCTATCGTAATTCGTTACACCACTTTCTTTTAAGTGCCATTAGTTATTATTAAATAATTCAGATGATGTCATGTATCTTTTTTTATATTATAGTACTAGTGTTTGCACACACTTCCATGTTGTTATCATTTAAAATGATAAGAAATAACGTTTTAACAGGTATTACGAATGCTAGAACTAAGTAAATTGTTTCGTTTAATTATTTTGTCTATTTTCCATGGCAACTGTACGCCCATTTATTTGAGGTTCCTCACACCTTGGGGGTGTAACGAGATGGGGAGAGGAATGTGGGGGGTTTCCTGACTAATCAGATCTGGTCACTAAACACTGCTAAAGACATTTCAAGCAACGTTTCAATTCTGAATGGTGTTCTTACACTAGGGAGATAATGATAATAATATCTTCCACCCTGGAACGTGCCGCAAGTATACTTATCTTATTAAAAAAAATCAATTGTGAAATAAGACGATCAAATAAAATTTACTTGCGCACGCCGGGATTTAAGAGGAATCTTGTTGCAGCTATTATAGTATCTAATAGGATTATATTAGTAATGTAGATTTTGTCTCTGAATTAAATACCGCGTGATATGAACGAATTCTTTGACTTGTAACAATATCTTGCCAGCGAGTCGTTTTTTATAAATTTGTCACTCTGTTTTGGTTTGTAACGCAAAGAGCATTTTCAACCATATTCTAAATGTAATTAAAACGCTCGATAAAGTAATACTCATTTTAAAGAACTTGTCCAATATAATATACGCAGAGCATGTTCTTTCCTATACCGATTTGATATTTATAACGATATCATATTTTGCAAACCAAACAGTTCATAGTTCTTTGATGATCCCTTTCACCAATTTGTTAAAAGTGCGATTAGTTATTTTGCACTTAGACAGGTGATTGACGACGCCCTCAAATATTTATTTTACAAATTGTTATTCTGAATACAGGATTTATGTGTATGGTTATTTTAATCTTTTGGTATGTGTTTTTAATTATTGTTTATCAATTAAAAATATAAGTCATATCAAGCACTTTTTAGATCAGTGGGTATATGATGATATAAATTTATAAACCATAAAGGCATACAAGCCGTCTCGCGCATCGCCTTAAATGATCTGAACTTGGAGCTCAAGATCTTACTCGATCTTACAACGGAAGAATGCAAGAAACGTCACAAATATTTAAACAAGAAGTGACCCTTGGTTAATCCATCGATTTATGTAAAGAATACGGACAGGCGGCATTTGTTTAATTTGTTAAAAAAATCTACAGTTTTATTCCGAGATTGTTGAAATTTTGCACACTTGGCTTTCAAAACAAGTGGAAGGTCACTGTCAACGTCTGTTTTCTAAAAACTCTATTTGAAGCTGTCTGACTCTGCCTGACTTTGTCAATTAACTTCTCTTGATCCACTAACATAACAAATATAATATAAGCACATTGTATCTCTTCTTTGAACATAGAGCCCAGTAATTAGATAGGTACACAAATGGTGTATGAAAATAGCATTCTTATTATTGAATTTTTACAGTAAAAATATTTTATATTATTACACTTTAATTTTTTTAAACGATTTAAACTATTTTATGGTTCAATAATTGAAAAATAGGTCAAAAGATAGAAAAAGTTATTTTTCCCTCTAATTATGAAATAAAAGTGTAATTAATTATAAAAACCACTGCCGTAAATTTTTGCTCAAATGATTAGTTATATTTTCAATATTATTATAATTTTTTTTGGATAACTTAAATAACTTTATCTGTACTATTAACACTTTCATACGATTCTTATTAATTGGATATTATATGGATACCCGTAGCTTTTTCCACATATAAACCACATTTTGTACTTGATTATGAAAAAAATTCTTTTGTTTGCTTAGTATTTCAGATATTTTTTAAAACTATTTTTAGGCCTCAAGGGGTTATTTTTTATTAGTTAATTAAAAATCCTTTCACACAAAATATTGGTTAATTTAATAAATATATTAATTTAAGGTGCACAATATAACATTGAAAAAGTTTTAAAAATAATTATGGATCCCAGCCCAAGCAACACAGCAGAATCGAGATTGTCATTATATTTTCGGTGTTTGTCGCTGAAATAAAGATTGCAACCTAGCAGAAAAATAGACGCCGTGAGGAATATCCTTGCCAAACGACACGCAAAATACGTAGCCTTCTGTTTCACAAAATCCAGACATATTAATTTATTTCTTCATGTTACTAAAGAAGAAGTCTGGTATTGAAAGTGTTAACATTTCATTTGGATTACAGGTCCATCTGGATGAATATAATCATATAGGATGTAATTGCAGCCGTAAAAGAGTATAAAAGCGTAAAATCCACCTGAACAGCTCCGCCAATCACAAAAAGCAGTTTTCTTCTAAGCAAGAAATCCATTAATTTTCCAAAGCTCTTTTGAGTATTTTTATCTGCAAATAAAAATCATTTATGACTGGTACTCTGAAATTACCAATCAGAATCAAAATTTGAAAGAAAAACATATGTGATCGAAATTCATAAAACATTGTCGATCGTGATTTCCCAATTATTCCATTCAATTTAGATTATGGAAGATAAAAATGTGATGAGTTCCTAGAGCTTGAAACACAATTTCAATTACCAATTTCTTCAACGGACTGGCACGATCAAGTAGATCGATTGGATCAAATTCTTGGATCGAGTTATGTCAAAATAGAAGAGCATGTAGGAGACTTTACGTGAATGAGAATCAAGCGAGGGGCAAGATTAAGCTGTGAAGCGCGCGTTCCGTCCTCACTCCACTCCGTCCCCCAGAAACATCGCTATGGTTTGATAGTCATTTTTTATTTGTAATTAATAGTCAACGTACCTTTCCATTCTAGCAGAGCAACTTTGGAAATAACCTGTTTTGTTCTTTCCACCTCTGTGTTAAAGGTTTCCATGGCAAATGCCACGCTCACCATAAACCACCCATATTCTGTGAAAATTAATGATGATGATATTATTTGATTCTGGAAAAACAAATTTCTACTGTTAATATTGTTTTGTTTTACACCACTTCTGCCGTGCTCGTCTCAGAACTTTAATAGTGCTCCCGATCCCCTACTTTGAAGAATGCTTGGAATTTTTTTTACTACAAACTTAACGATTTTTTTATTCCCTACTACTTGATACTAAAATGTTTACTTTCAATCTCTTACCAAAGTTGTAGTGAGAGATTTCTTAACACATGTGTTTGCAAGGAGCACAATGGATAGTGAAGATGACATCAGTACTGGCAGAAACTGAAAATATCAATTATTTTGAGTCTCAAAACATGTCTATATTGAAAATACTCAATTTCTAGTATTTTTAAAAGTTACCGTGTATGTAAACCGTTGAGAAATTAACTTTATATTGTCACTGAGCATATCATAAATGTTTGTATAGTCAATTTCTGAAATTCCATTCCTTTCGACTCGTTTGACTTTTTCATCATCTACTTCAATTTTCGCATAAATGGAAGTCTTTCTAAAATCTGTAGCATCTTCTTCTTTTCTTTTTGGGGCATAGCGCATTTCCAAACACTTGTTGAGTTTAGAGACATAATATCTGCAGACGTTTATTTCCGTTATTATTTCCAAAATAGTCATCGACATTACGATAGTTTTTATGGAAAAACATACTCCATACAAAACTTCTTTCCAAACCATTGTTATAAAAGTTACTTGAACTATATTTAGCATTATTAATATGTAAAAATTGTTTGTATTAAGAACGATCAATTCCGATTCCGTAAATGGTTTTGATAAAAGCATCCGATGAATATATACAAATGTGTTGTAGATTTGTATTTTTTCTTTCATCTTAATAAATGAATGTGATAAAATAGATAAAACAACGCACGACGCAGAAATGAAAATGAAAGCAATTGCAGTTACTTGGTGGGTTTGGGAATGTTTTGGATCTTGCCTGAGTTTGGTTTCGATCATATTAACTACTTCTGCGATTACAAAAAGCATCGCAACGAATACGGAGTAATATCGAGAAGGTGAATTATTTCTTCTAAATGTCCCTTCAAATATCATCGCTTGAAATCCAAATATTTGGTATATAATTCTTTTAGATTTTAACAATATTTTTTGTTGAATGTTTTCCATTTTTGTATTTGAATATGTTTTGATCCACAGTTATTGGCGCTAATAACATGTACGTGGTGCTTCTGTGTTAATTCAAACTGAACAGTTTAACAGAAGTAGGTAAGGAGTTAAAATTGTACTTAACGGAAAATCCTTTACTTACTTACTCAACCTCATTTATATTCCTACAAAGTGTGTTGACCGACTTGATGTTTCTATGTTATTTTTAAACTACCTATTATCTTTTATTCGTACGTCAATGTATGGTATTGACGAATTGACCACCAATAGTAATTTTCATTTAAGTTTCCGTAATGGTTGTGTAAATTTAACGATTTTATTTATGACTTATATAATATAGATTTTGAATTATAGATCTTTTCTATACAAACCTTTCCGCTAATGTTTTACGCAAAATTTTGTGAAGAGCACGACGTGACTTATTGCTGTCAAATATTGAATATAAAGTAGAAAATTTCCCATCCAAACTACATTACGGTTAGGTTAGGTTAGGTTAGGTTAGCATAATCAAATTTCCACGTTAAAATTTTTTGGGTAAGGTAGGCGAAATATATTTTCAGCTGCCGTAATTTCCATCATGCGTTTTGGAATCTTTACATAGTCATAAAGTGCTTTTTCCCTCTGTACGTATACCCTTGAAAATCACGGGATAGTCTGAAACCTTGACAAATCTTATAGTTTAATTTTATAGTATGGGTAGATGCCTACTCTATTGCTTGTATGAATTCTTTACACAGTCAGTTCCAATTTGGTAAATGACACTTAAATTCAAATCAAATTTGAGTTCATTGATTTCAGTTCAAATAAAAAATTTCACTTGCAATAGTGTTTTTGTGTATACATTAATCGTTATTTAATTTATTGCCATTATTATCCTGTTTACCACTGTAGGTACGCTTGTAATTCGATTATCACTGAATTTTAAAAGCCATTTTATGGCGTTTGAATAAATAAATAAATATTGAATAAAACTTTACGAAGAACTAACGCACAGACAACGTTTGTAGTATGATAATAAAACATAACTCAGCCAACCTAATAAAGGTGTCTTTGCGGACAATGGAGTGTTCACTGTTCATGTCCACTCACCAAAATTATCTCATTATTAAGTGAATAAACTTAAATTAGGACGGGTTGTTTCGGAGAATTTGAACAATTCATCAAATTTCAACGTTCATTTTCGGGTTCTATGAAAATCCTTTTCAAGTTCTATTTTTATACCACTATAGGCTAGTTGCTTGACAGAACTGAAATAAAAACAGAACTTGAAAATTTTTTTCACAAAACTTGAAAATGAACGTTGAAAATTGATGAATTGTTCAAATTCTCCGAAACAACCCGTCCTAATTTAAGTTTATTCACTTAATAAGATTTGCAAGATTTGCTCTCCCCGCTGCCATGACCATTGGCTAATTAGTCCTGCAGGCCGGGGGATAGAATAGTCTACGTTGTCGGTGACGGAGATAACCATCGGGAACATAGAAATGAATGCTCTTCGTGATAATATTTTATTTTATTTATATTTATAATTTCCACCAATCAGTTTGAAGAAGTGTGTAGCAAGGTGTACATCCCTTCTGACCCGTAGAGGTTCATTTCAAGCATACCCAAGAAAGTCGGTAGGCTAGAGCCACAGGTAGTAGCCATACTCCCTCATGTAGACAAAACTCAGAAATTTCTTTTAAACTCTCTCCAACTTCAGGGAAAGTAACTTTACCTGCTGTGAACTCCAAATTACCTACCCACTTTCAAGCATACTTCTTACTAAGGAATTGAATAACATGTGAGAACCCGGGTATCTCTAAAATTCCTCGCAGTGCGTATAACAAAGCCCAGCATTCTTAATGAAGTGTTAAAAACCGTCTCAATATGAGCATGAAATGTCAGCCTGCTATGAAACATGATTCCAAGATCGCAATAGTGCGTCCATTGTATACCAGGAATGACTCGTCCTAGTGACTGACAAAATTAAACAATTGGTCAACAATTTATTCTGTTTACAAAAAAAACGGTTTACTTACGATAATGCCTTCAGAAGGCGAAACAGCTGTCACGCATAGTAATAATTACACAGCAGAACTTGTTTATAAATACTGTTTTTTTTTTTGCAAATTAAATAATAATATTATTCAATATGTAAAAGAAAAACTTACAAAATACAAATTTAAAAAAAAAAAACAGTGTGTGGCAAGCCTACGCACGATGGAAGTGAAACTTTTAGTAATCTTCTCTCTCTGTTTTCATTTCATTCTCTCTTTTTTCTGTCTTATGTTATTTTTAAGATTATATGTCAAATAATTCAACGACGAAGCATAGATTTTCTCTTTTTAATATTTTCTTATACATGGATGAATTTCGATATAAGTACAGTTCTAAAAATTTTCAATTTATTTACAGTTATGCAATACTATTTACAATTATTAAATATTACATAAACAACAATATTACAGTTAAAAATTTAGATTACGATTTACCAATCATGTGACATTTTCATTGTCACTTTCACGGATATTATTTCCTAATTTCGTGACACTAAAACTCTGTTCAAAATCGAATAAACCACAATCAATTACGTATTTCACTCGTATTACACTCACCGCGCAGTACACAAAGCAAGCAGCTGATGCCTGGCGTGGCGTCGTTGGCTAGAGAGAGAGGAAAAGAGAGAAGAGAGAACGTTCGTCAGTGGCTCCCTCACTTCAGTAAGCAACTACGGTGAGAGAGCGACAGTGAACGGTGAGCGGTGGTGGGGGTCCCGTACCCCCACCACCAAATGATCACGGTTTTTCGTGACGGTCATGAGTCGGTTTTACTCCGGTCCTCGAAAATGCATGACGCGCTTAAAGAAGTTTCACTTCAAAAATAGAAATAATTGGTAAGAGAAAAAATAGAAGCGTTTAATGTTCTTATAATTATTTTGTATTGAACTGATAGAATATGATCATATATGAAGCGATAATTGCTGTTGCTGAGTACAGAAAATCGCAGTCCAGCTTCACTATTCCGGCGATCACAAAATTAAGTTTCTTCTCCAACAGAATCTTCAAGAATTTGCTAAATTCTCTCTGGAGCCTTGAATCTGCAATTTAAGTAATATTTAGTATAATTCACTTCCGGAGGTTACATTTTCTTTAATTTTTAAAGTATAATTTTACAGAAATCTAGACGGAATATAAAATATGTACCTTATGTGGTCCTTTTATTTGAATTTGAATTTTGGCGGTGCTCGCCATTAAGACCCGAGTCTCCTGCTACAAAATAAATATTTTAAAAAACGACCCACAACAACAAAGACGTTGGGTTGGGCCACAATATTTTTGGTTTTCCGTCGAACACGGCCCCGCCCCAACGTTTTTGCTTCGGTGTTTTTAAAACATTTAGCCGCAGGAGATGCGTCATCACATCTTTTACCATACTTTGATTTAAAAACACTATAAATACCCTTTTCTTCCATAATATCCAGCTTGCTGACAATCTGAATAATTCTATCCACATTTAAATTGAGAAATTCCACAGCTATGGAGATACTCGTAAGGTACCATATAAATTCAAATACCCATCCTAATTGTACTATTGTTTGTACCTGGAAAAATAAATTACTTCCCAATATTTCTGTATTGCTGAACACAAAAAAGAATTAAATATCTCTAGTCTTCGTGTTTGGTTGTAATCTGGTACATATATAATGATATTATGCACAAATTATGGTTTCAATGAATTCTTTTATTTTTTTATTTAAATGCTTTGTTTATTTTTTTCCACACTTCATTATTGTAGTAAAGTTCTTACCGCAGATAAGTTCATCATACGTGTTTTGTGGAATAGCGTCATAATCACGACCATTATCATACCCAATGACGACGCCATCAAAGTTGCTATAAGCTGAAAAAATGTATTTTATTATTTTATTGTAATTATAATATAATCACTACAATAATACAAATATTATTTGTATTTATTTTTAAAATTAATTGTTGAAATAAATAGTAATAATTAATAATTGTATGTTAGGGTGCTTGTATTTTGGCAGATTGTTGAAATTTCAAAATAATGTTTATTTATGTTATTTACCGTGAATGCGAATCTTTTGGAAATCAATTTCATATTTTCTATCAACAAAACGTAGATTTTTATTTTATCTCTGATGTCTGTTATGCGGTTATCTTTCACGAATGTGCTCTCTTCACTATCACACTTTACTGCATCGAAATACATTGTTGTTGGCCTTAAATCTACAATTTCCTTTTGAGTTATAGTCATGACTGAAGTGTTCAAAATAGTTGTGTGAATCCAAATCGCGTATAAGTTGCACGCATCAATTTCTCCCAAGATTTGGAGAATCATCAAGTCGGCTAGGAATGTTTTGAAGAGAAGTGAGAAAGTGCCGATATCCGCACCGAAGCTCAACACAACAAGCACAATTTGTATTATTTTTACTAATGTATAAATTAGAAATTTGTTGTTCGTCCGACGAACAACGTTCAAAGAATGTTTATAACAAACAGCATTCAAGCTTATAAAATTTTTATAGATTTTTACTCTCTCATCTACATAGATAAAAATTTCGGCTGAGATTGCCAGAACAGCACTGATCATTTTGACTGACGAATAACAATACATAGTGATCTTGAATCTTGTTGCAAAGCGTTCACCTAAATTCATTACGAATGTAATATATGAAATCTCCATAATTATAATCACCAAAATCACGAAAAGGGAGTAACACTGTGAAAACGTTCTGTATCTGTTTTGAAATTCTAGTGTTTGATATCCAACAATTCTGTAAATCCATATTCTAAACCTAGTCGAAACACCGTCCCATATTGTGTAACTCATTATATTTGTGTTGTACTCGTCGTGTCTATAATGTTTGGAGGTAAATCGTAAACTACTCAACAAACTCTGAATATCACATTCAGTTAGTAACCAATTTAAATAATTGTCCAGCAATTCCTTTGTTACCATTATTAATTAATTGTGTTGAACAATCAAACGTAGCTGAACTGTCAATTTATATTTTCTTTGTTTTTCTGTAATCAATATATAATAAGGAAGAACTTGTGTAGTTAAATTAGTTCTACTAAACAGACTGCGTCTTTTACACAATTCTATGGCGGTGATGAAAATAAAAACATCTAAATATTACATAAATTTTAGTCCTTGACTAGTTTTCGGCCAAACACTTCAAGAAATTGTTTTGTTATTTTTTAATGATAAACTAATGTTTATAAGACAAGGTTTTATGGATAGCATAAAGGATAACAAATAATTATAAGCAATAATTAGTCGCTTGAAATATCAATACAAATTGAAAATATCTCCCGGGTAAAAATAAATGCCGCCAACGGGAATTGAACCCGTGCTTTCTGATGTCCGATCAGGTGCTCTGAAACCACTGGCGCTCAGGCGCTGTGGGAGATAAAAAAATCTAATTAAAAATCCTGGAAAAACTGCAAAAGAATGACATTAAAAAATAAATTATCTCGTAAGGCTTTACAATTAACAAAAAATAATTTTGCAATAAACAAGTGAGCTATTAAGAAAATAGTGTCAAATGATTATGAAAATAATTAATTGCTACACTGAGAAGATCAAGTGGAGTCATGGTGCATGGTGACTAATATGTGTTCATCATGCTTAAGGAAATAGGGATGAGAAGGAAAGGGAATAGAGGAATAATCATAAGGAAAACTTTTCTTTCCAAAACAAACTGCATTTTTTGTGGAATCAAAGCCTATACATTTCGAATGCAATTACAATTTGTGTGGCAAATCTAGAAAAAGTGTTTTTTAAATGTAAAACACAAATGAATTCAAATAAAGCAATTCATGTTTGTTGTAGGTGCTGTATAATTCGATTGATAATAATATTTGTGATAACTGTTTTAAACGAGATAACGTTTTTATTTTTTTTTTCTGTATTTATACTTTTATTTTCTTGCTTTACAATTATATCTTGTATTCTAATATGAATGAATAAAATTGCAGGTTTAACCCTCGACGTTTCATCTATAAACATAATATAATGTTGCATAACTCCTCTGACCCTCGGCCACAAGAAAGAACTCTGGGTTATTGACTAAACATTCGTCTGCATGACGATAATGGAGTAAGAAGCTGTAAGAGCCACCAAAGAAAAAATGAAAGTGCTGTCAATTGATATCCCATAAACTGAAATGCAGAGGTTTTTCCTTTTCAACAAATTTGCCAATTTCCATAGATCCCTGTTCACCACTGGGTCTGAAACTTATAATTTATTTTAATTAAGATCGTTGTGAATAACGCCGTAGTCTAATTGGCACTTCACTGAAAACCAAAATACTAGTTAAAACCAGGCAATCCATATTTTGCCTTATTGGCTTTGCTTGGTTCAGTAATTTTGAAAAAATATTATTTTATGCAGAATGACTGTCACCTGCCGTGGTGTAAATCAAGGATTTGGCGAGAATACTGCGAGTTCTATTGTACTCCAGGTTCAGAGCTTCAATGGCGAGCACCCCCACCACTACTGGCGTTATACTGCATTGTATCCAGATAAGTTCTGACACAAGCCTCGGAAAATTCTGAAACTTTTAAACAAAATTTTTATGTTTTGTTTTACAAAGGACGGGTTGTTTCGGAGAATCTGAACAATTCATCAAATTTCAACGTTCATTTTCAAGTTCTGTGAAAGATTTTTTCAAGTTCTGTTTTAATTTCAGTTTTGTCAAGCAACTAGCCTACAATGTTATAAAAACAGAACTTGAATAAGTCTTTCACAGAACCCGAAAATGAACGTTGAAATTTGATGATTTGTTCAAATTCTCCGAAACAACCCGTCCTAAGAATTTGTTTTATTTAATAATTAATTTTACGGTACTTACCAACAGCTTGATAAATTGAAATTCAACCAAGAAGAAATTCGCGATACCGATGCATGTCACTAGCGCGTTGAACGACAGCATGAGGAACTGAAATTAAAATACACCAACTTAAGATTATTACTACACTTGTTAGCTACGTCGCCGGCCAAGAAGACGCGCAATGGCGTCAGACTAACTTCAAAGGGATTTACTCCGAGCCACCTAGAGCTTCTTCTGTTACTGTCCATCTGCCATTTAGCTAAATTTTAAAGTTTTTTTCTTTATTATTTGATCAAAAGCATGCGCGGTGTCGCTTTAGTTTCATGGATACCTGATTTATTCATCTTTATTTCTTACAAGGTGATTTATAAGGAAAATATTCTGAAGAATGTAAAAAATACATGATTAACAAGTACATATATCAATATTCGATAATACTGATGCACTTACCAGTATTCCAAACTGTGCTGAGATTATTTCCATATTTTCCATCAAAATTTCATAAATGTCGAGAGTCATCTGCAAAGTCCGTGCTTGCTTTCTCTTCTTTGTTATTTCAAACCACTCCCGGTTATATAAATCGGGAAAGATGCTAATTTTTTTAAAATCTGTCAAACCATTTAGATATTTGTCGCCGCGGATCTCAAGATTCAAATCGAGAAGGTTTTCATTCAAAGATTTAAAGCCCATGAGGCACAAATATATTTCTACCAATATCTGTAGAACCATCAAATCTAATATGGGACCTCTCAGAGCGTAATGAACCATCATTACATTCAATTCGAAAGCGCAGAAATGATTAACGTTGTGTGCGATAAGAAATAAAAAATACAAAAAATATAAATTCAGAACTTTGCTTATTGCCTTAGATTTCAAAAAATCGCATTCGTACAGATTATTGTAGGCTCTGTTCAAATTATTGTAAAAGCGTATTTTTTTTTCTGAATGCCAAAAAGAATCAATACAAATGGTCAGAGCTGATAGGAAAGTAACTAACATTATTTGCATGAGACTTATACTTTGCATCACGAATCCACCGAAGTTGGGACAAGAGAAACACACTCTCAGGAGTTCAACGATTGATAAATACAATATTATCGTTATGGGATATACGCGTCTTCGTAAACCTGCCAATGTAAAATTTTCAAACTTATATTCAATCCTTTGTAATCCAAACAACCAGTAAAAAAAAGAAACTATTTTTAAAAAATATATTGTCTTGGAACTAATTTTAATCTCCATCATTTCTTTTTGTGACACTGAATCGATGCAAATGCATTTTAGTTAGGTACTGCGATTGTGTTGAGATATTGCATCGTAAGCAATAAAGTACAAGTAATTATGAATTCTCGTGCGCTATATCGTTTAGCGTAATGTCCAATGTGCGTGCTGCAATTACATAATTTACATTCACACCTGAACAAGCAATACATTATGAGCAGCTATAAGTGGATGTGTGTGTAGAATGATTGATGGCCATAAAAAGATGTATCCTATCGACCCACTTATTAATGAGATCAATAAGCATGTTGGTTCCGTTTGTAACCCTCTTTATTTATCAAAATCGGTACCATCTATTAAGGTGATAGGTAATCGGTATGTAAGAATTTTCAAGGGAAGGGGGGTAGAACTTTTGTTTTATAGTAAAAAAAAGTCACTCTAAGGGTTTAAAACATGGAAAGTTACTCTAAAGGTTCAAAACACCGAAAGTCACTCTTAAGGTTAAATATTGGAAAGTCACTCGAAAGGTTCAAAACATGGAAAGAATTTCTAAAATATCATAAAGATTTTATCCTGAAATCTCCAAAAGCTCCAAAGCTCCAAGACCGTTTCCTTTATATTTTTCTGTGTCTTGTTCTGTTCCTTGTTTCATTTAGATTTATGTAGTATATTCTTCTTAACTGGTTTATTTGTTTTTAAGGGGGGGCTAGGGTTTAAAAAAAAAAAAAATTGCATTTTTTTTTAAAATAAATGCTTTATATGTTAAGAATATTGTGTTCAAATTTCAAGTTGACAAAATTGACGAAGTTACGAGTATTTTTATACCTGTCGGATTTTAATCCCAACCCGACCATACGTATAAGCCGAGCAGAGCAGGAAGCTGAGAGACAAACTAAAGAAGGCAGGATTCGTCGTAGACAGGAGCAAAAAGATGCTTTAGACATCATGGATGATAGCAACATCCTTTATGGACCTGGCATTGATGATTCAGTGTGAGGTAAGCCGATAAAATTTGCTCATAAACGTTTAATACCAGATTTTTTAGTGTTCAAAACTTTATAGCGTTTTTCCCACAACTCACGTTTTCAAAGTCGGTGCCCGTCATAACTTTAAAACTACTGCACCGATCCTTTTGAAATTTTGAAAACTATTTCTGTACATAATTTACGAGATAACGCTGGAGAGTTTTTACAAATTTGTTAATAATTATTATTTTACAATAACAAATTAGCCGATTTTTTTCACTAAAAATAGCGTTTTTCCCTTCAAAGTGTTCCAAAAAAGTGAAAAATTAAAATTTCGAAAAACCCTCCCAGCGTTACCTGGGGAAAACTATTATCTAACGAATGAACTTTGATTTTTTCATTTCAGATGACCCAGCACCGAGTTATGAGGGGCACCGCCATTCTACTTTTTTTGAGACACGTCCGAATAATTGCTGCCATTGCCGTGTTTTTTAATATTTCTCCGTGAAAATTTTATACAACATTCTTAAAATGTCATACTTTACTGTCCTATTAGATTTAATAAAGAGATTTTAACTATGTTGTCACAAAAAAATTCACAATAAAATGCCCTTTTTCGTACGAATTAACCCTAGCCCCCACTTAAGTTCTAAGAAAATTAGTGTTTGGGTGGCTATACTGGCTATGAACACAAGATGATATAAGAAGACTCATGTAAAAAATATTCACAGCACAAAACAAAATTTATTTTTCCATAAAACAAACGCTTACACTTTCCACAAACATGCATTTTTTGTTAAGGCTAGCCTGAGAAAAAGAGTTTTTTTAAGTATAATCAACAGGTAAATCAATAAAACTGCAGTTCATGTTCATCATTGTGTCTCTATTAAAAAGTATAGTTTTGTTATTAAAGACAATATTAGCGATTCTTAAACCACAAAAATTAGAAAAAATATACAGTCGCATATACGACTTGAACCCAGAACTCCTCTTGGTGTGAATTCGTTTGAGTATCAAATTGAAAATTTTCGTTTAAGAATCACTAATATTATCATCAATAATTAAATATGTATTACAATTTGAGGTTTTACTCATTAAGTTATTCCAAAAATAATCTCTTTTTGTGATAACATTTTTGATGCGTGTTTGATTATTTGCTATTCCTACTTTTTTTATTAATCTACGATTATATTTTAAATTACAAGGATCTTGCAGGTTGAACCCAATTATAAATGGTACCTGGCTCATTTTACCACTCGGCTGCAAGTGAACAAATTCTGTATTATGATTAAATATTCGTCTGCATGACGATAATGGAGTAAGAAGCTGTAAGAGCCACCAAAGAAAAAATGAAAGTGCTATCAATTGATATCCCATAAACTGAAATGCAGTGGTTTTTCCTTTTCAAAAAATTTGCTAGTTTCCGTAGATCCCTGTTACTTTCTGGGTCTGAAATAAATCATTCGATTTATAAGACTTAATAAAATGGAAGAAGGAAAAAGCGATGTATCAAAAATAGTTCTGACGAAATTAAAATTCTACCCTATCCTCATAATATCCAGTTTTTTCTTTTGCACATAAGATGAAGCAACATCTGCCATTAGTCGATATCCTCATACCAAAGTGAATGGGATGTATTTTTCGCTTTAAACAGAAAGCAAACTTATATGTGTACTGTACACAGTTTTGATCAAAATATGATTATTGCAAAAATGAAATTTCTCAAAAGGGCTTTTAATTAACCATAGAAATCGAATATATCGAACTGGATTAATCTGGTTGGCTGATGTGCTCACAAGCTATCGCAGGCATATCAAACGAATAAGGCACAAATCGTAATTAAATGACTTTCACTAAACTACAATTTTAGTTGTTATCGGAAATTAAATCAAAGACCACAGAAGTGTACCTAATGAAACAAAACCATATTGGCACTGTTAAACTCGATGCATAGTCTTTTATATCAAATATTATGCCTGGAAATCTCAAATATTGTTTGTCACCTGTAGTGGTATACATTAAAGACTTGGCAAGGATACTCCGAGTCCCGTTGTACTCCAGATTCAAAGCTTCAACGGCAAGCACCCCGTACACCACTGGCGCAAAACAGTTATGCAACCAGATTATTTCTGATAGGACAACCATCGGAATTTTCTGAAACTTTAATATCACATATTTATTTAACGAATTTTGTAGGTAAGTATTGTATATTTTTTTAATCAATATATTTTTTAAAGAAGTTTTCTCCATTTTATTACAATAATATATTATTATTATCCCAGCATTATCATTGTACTTACTAACATCTTTAAAAATGGGTCCTGAGTCAAGACCACATTCACAACACCGATGCTTGTCACTAACGCGTTGAACGACAGGATAAGGAACTGGAAAGAAAATATTCTCCATTTGTTACGTTACCAATCAAAATTGTTGTTCCATCGAACCGAACTGATTCCAATAAGCTATGGTAATCTTTTTTTTTCTTCTGTACTGCGTCATTTGTGCAGTATATTCTTGAAAATGCATCAACAGCAACATTTAGCTCACGAGATTTTTGTTTAGCTATAACTCTCCCTGGTTAACTTTTTTATAAAATACTGGTGAAGGAAAGCACAGTGCACTTTAACAGTAATCTATTTTATGAAGAAACAAAAGTTTTTTGGCAGTGGTTTCTGGCACAACTAAATCTAGACAGTTTATGTCTGACCGGGATTTCTAATACTACTTCAAATACTCATTTGTTCGTCAAAAAATCTAATGAATGTAAATAATTACATAGTGAACAATTTTATCGATTGTTGTCGTTGCACTTACCAATATTCCAAACTGTGCGGAGATTATTTCCATATTTTCCATCAAATTTTCATAAAAATAAAGCGACATCTGCAAATTCCGTGCTTGATTTCTTTTCTTTGTGATTCCGAACCATTCACAGTCATATAATTTGGGACAAATACTGATTCTTTTAAAATCCGTCAAATTATTGACATGTTTGGTGCCGTGCATTTCATAATTCAAATCGAGAAGGTTTTCATTCAAAGATTTGAAGCCCAAGACGCAAAAATATATTTCCACCAATATCTGTAGGACCATCACGTCCACTATGGCACCTCTCACTGCGTTGTAGAGCATCATCATATGAAATCCAAAAGACCAGCAAAAAAATACATTATGAGTAGTAAGAAACAAAAAGTAAAAAATAAATACTGTTAATACTTTGCTAACTGCCATAGATTTCAAATAATCGCTTTCGTATATATAATTGTAGGATCTATTTAAATTATTGTAGAAGCGTAATTTTTTCTCTGAATACCAGAAAGAATCAAAACAAATGGCTAAAACTGATAGGAAAGTGGCAAGAATTAATTGTATATGACTAATACTTTGCATCACAAATCCAATGGAAATGTAACTCGAGGAACACACGCTCAGGATTCCACCGGCTAATATACATAAAATGATCGTTGTAGGATATACGCGTCTTTTTAAACCTGCTAATGTAAATTCATCAAACTTATAGTCAATCCTTTGTAATCCAACCAACCAGTAAAAAAAAACAATAATCTTTATAGTAGGTATTGTCTTGGAACTGATATTAGTCTCCATCGCTTCGTTTAGGGACACTGAATCAATGTGAATGCATTAAATTGCCGCTTCCGTTAATGGATTACAATTGATTAATAATTAATAAATTGTTATTATGAAACCCTGCTGCGCAGAACCGTTAGTGTATTGCTCAATATACGTGCTGCAATAAATGACATGTGTACGTTCACGCCGCAACACTAGTGGATATGTTTGCAGAGTTATTGGCAGTAAAAAGACGTCTCCCATCGACCCCATTTTCCGATTAGATCAACAAGAATGTTGGTTCTGTATATCACCTTATGTTATCATAACTATAATACCTAATACTTATCTTCCATTGTGGTTATTAGACTGGTAAAGAATTTCCAAGGTTTCTTCATCACTTAGGCGAAAGAAGACCTAATTTTTGCAGTAATTAAAAAAGTGTATCCAAAAATTGAAACTCAGTACGTGTCTTCATAATTTAATATTTATTTAATTATGTTTATTTTACCATAATATCTGTTTTTCTTAACCTTCCGCACCGGGAGTGGCGCTAATACACACCCCCTAAATTTTGCAATATCTAAGTTATATGATCTGCGTTTTAAAACAAATATCCCGTTACTGTTACGTTAATGATGGCATATTAAATAACTTCTATCTAATTCCGATCAAATTAATCTCCCCTTTCCATTCCTCGAAAAAAATTTGGCTGCAAACAAGACGCGAGTGTGGACCTAAAAAAGTGCATTTTAATGGAAATGCCTACAATAATATTATTTGAGTTACGCTCGCTTTTGTTCTATCTCCTTTACCGTTTTTCATTACTGCGCATGTTTGACTGCTGGGCGAAAGCGATGTCCGGTTAAAACTGTAGGTATAAAAAATAATAGTGTGTAATTGGAAAGAAAAAAAGTATATTAAAACACAGTTAATATGGGTGAAAACAAGGGTCCCATTCGAGAAAATGTATTTAATTTTTAAACAGCAATTTTTTACATAGTACTCACCACACCCCAAATATAAAATTGTTGTCTGAAATTAAGTCTACTTTTGTAATACGACTCCATAATCTGAAGTTGAAGTCAGTATTGGGCCATTTGGTGATGTTTTATTTGTAAAAAATGCACGTATTTTTATTACATTACAATTGACATTATTACAATGTCTCGACACAGGTTTATCCTAGTGAGACAGACATCGAAAAAAAACCTGTAAAAAAACTTTATATTGTTAATAAAAAAAAAATTGTTTAAATCATTACAAAAAAATACAAAAAACTTCCGCACTGTCGGTACAATAAGTGGAAGGATGTATTACCCGTTCTACGGGTTTAAATATAGCTTACCTTTGATAAAATATCCTTCCATACAAAAGACAAGGATTTAAAGATATGGGAAGACTTGGTTCACATTTTTAAATTCATATACATATAGTTGAGAACCTTACAAAGAGATTTGTAAAAAAAAATATGTAAAATTATCGGACAGCAATGCCTTTTCCGCCATTCAATCAGGACCGGCGTAAAGGGTAGAACTACCCTTCCCGGACAAAGTGTGTTAAGGCGAAGCTTAGTGCTAAATCACTATTTTGATTAATCTTTATAACGAATCGGTTTACATTGTGAATACCAAAAAATAATAGATAAATTGAAGGCTTTCCTATCGTTTCGCTTGAGTAGAATACAAATAAAAAATAAATTACTCAATAAAAAAATATAAATGTAATGTACTAAAAAAAAAAATTAATAGAAATGTATGAACGCGTAAAGGAAAGAACTTTTTAAAATACAGTAATATAGCTAAGATTATCTGTAACAGATTCACTTGATCAACTTTTTTGCTTTCTTATAAAAATATTTACAAAATAAATAAAAAAACTATTTTTGTGCTTGAAATCGAACTTTTCTAGATTCCCTTTGTCAAGCGATTTTAATGCCTATTACCCACAATATAAAATATACCAAGAATATTACATTTTTGGCTTGTGGCTTCCTCTTAAGAGACGCGATCGCTCCGCGGAATATGATATTATCAAGGCGCACGTGGTGTAATTTTCACGAAAACGAAATAGAGACCCTAGTGACCCCCTTCAAGTGATAACGTGATTTTTACCTTCAGATAGGTACGTAAAGGTTAAATCGCCCTTGGTCTAAAACTAAAGACATCGGCGTAGATACAAGAAGAAAAATCAGGCACACTGAATTCTTTGCGCGTCTATGCGCAACTCTGTAATGAAATTAATTACATTTTGTCAAATTAATCACGTTTTTATTTCTAAATTTAAAATATTAACCTTAAGCAATAATACTTATATTAAGTTTTGTGGTACAGAACACAGTGATAATATGAAATATCTTCCTCTCCTTCCTTACCATAAAAATACCCTTCACACGGCATCCCCAGCGTGGAGTTAATGTAAAAAAATCTTAAGACTAGTAAATGAAGTCATTAATGTATTTGTGAGACGTGTAATATTATAGCCCCGATCTATTTGCTGCTTATAATTATTTTTTTAGGTCCAGTTAAGCGTTCATTTGTATCAGGATGATGGCATAAGACGTTGTGAGGCCGACCAAGCCGAAGAAAAATGAGTAATCAAGGGAGAAAAGATTCCATACGAATATGCGTAGGTCTTCGTGTTGCGCTATTTGTAAAAATTTCTCCATGTTGTAGTTCTCGTCTGAAAAATTAATTATTATTAATGTCCTTATTATTATTGTGATAAAAAAATAATATTATTTTTTGCATGTCCTTATTATTTATAATTTGTTTTCTTCTCTATTTTATCCTACATCTTATCTGTTCGTAACTTGATATTCAAAATCAATCAAAAAGGGTGCTGTAATTACAAAACTACACATAACGTAAGAACCCGAGACGAGCTTTGTAACTTTATCTGCAAAGATTCCAGTTCCAAGACGACACGCTACGCTACAGTTTATCATATGTTTAATGATCACTTGCAGTTACCTGATGATATTTGCGTATGGACAGTTAATTTTCCCAATACATCTTTGGCTCTGGCTCCTTCCCTCATCAGAAGTTCTGTTGAAGTCGTTGCACAGATGAAGTATACGAGATAATGTAACTGCCAGATGAACAGTGATATGATAGACCAAGTATCCTGTAAAATTTTAAGTCATACAAAAAACTTCAATTTTAGTCATAAAGTTTTTTTTCTGAAGACTTAAGAATAACAATGTGAACGACATTAAAGTTGCCTTAGATTTTGTCTTAAATATGTGATTTGAAAATAACTTACATTTGAATCAGAATACGCGTTGGTATTTGCAAATATATTGGCAGTAGTAATAACTGTCATAATCGTGGTAAAAGAAACCCAAAATACCTAGAAACGAAACCTGTGTATTAACAAATGTGTTATGAGGAAAACTATTAACATTTAAATGGTCAAGAACTCTTACGTTTGATCCAATTCGCTTACTCAGTATTTTCACATTGTCATTCATCGTGTTATAAGCTTTCAAAATATCCAATATGTTATGCTTTTGTGCAACTTTTTTTTCGGAAACAGAACTCCCTATCAGGAATGATGTAGATCTAAAGTCACAAATATTGTCGCTTTTAGCCAGAGAGATGAGACATCCATTGAGTGTTCGTATCCGAACCACACACAAGTATACCTCGTGGCAGAATTGTAGCATCAACAGATCTGTGATCATCTTTCTCAGTACCAAGAAAAATTGTGGTATTCCAGTCTTCCATCGAAAGTAGTCTGACGTCGCGTTGATGAGAATATAAGTCAGGTACATACAATAAGCCAGTGACGCCTTGTTGACGAGCGACTTATACTTGCTGTTGTCGACTTTGAGCAATCGATCTATGTGCTGCAGATTTTTGTGCAGTTGTAGCTTATCATTTTTATATAAAATTGAATCTGAGATTAATGCCCAGTGGCTCGCTATTGCTTCTGTTGTTTTCAGGGTTATATAAACTATTGTCTGTACGGAAACACCGGTCAAAAAATTCTCATTAAACATTCGTTCTATTCTAGAAATTATTGAAATTATTAACAAAAAAATTGGGTATGCTTTTCCAGTCGGACCTCCTAATCGTACGGTATTCTCACGGTACCTGACTGTAGAAAAACCTAAAATCCAATAAAGAATGTGAACGAATCCGCTTTTATGAATGTCAGTTAAAGCCATTTTGAGATATTTGTTCCTGATAAACTTCCTCCAAAACAAGTTGATTTTAGGAATGAGCCACTCAAAATGAATTATTTTATCTGAGGGTAAATTATTTTATTACCAATGGTAAAGTTCAATTGAAGGGTAATTTGTCATTGTCTTGTCAGATTGCATACGTACATTTTTATGATTGTTTCCAATAGAGATAATGCCTTTTGCCGAAAATCAATTTTACGAAGAGGTTTTGTCTCCTATAAATATATTTATATTTATTTATTCAATATCCACGGTATAAATATGCCATAAACAATAATTACATGTCACAGTATACAAGCATCATCAAAAGCAAATCAATACAATCTCTAGAAGGATATAAAAGTAGGAGATACAAGTACATACAAAATATAAGTATGAGTGGACGGGTTAAATTAATATTGATTGAAAAAATATGATATTATAGCCTTCTTGTACCTACCTTCCGCGCAGTTTAATAGATCCGCAATATCTGCGTATCTATTACTAAATTCATGTAATCTATGTACAAGCGAGTTTTTCAAATGCGCAGTCCTGGTATTGTTACATTTAAACAGGATTTTGGAACGAGTAGCTCTCGTAGGAATATGAAATTCAATGAGGTTAATTAAATCCGGGCTGTTTCCATGTTTTTTTGCTGTATTTACATGAAATATAATGTCGGATACGTGAAAGCATAACATATTATTTAATGTTTTAACAGATTCATTAACAACTGGCAATATTAATTCCTTAACGAGCAATTAATTAAAGCCAGGCTCAATAATAATGCATCACAGTTAATATTTGTTGGGTAAGCTTTCACGGAATTAATTCATTTGAATTAAAATGACGGAGTAGGAAACTATTAACGCGACGAAGTTGAAGAGGAGTGATAGGTCCATGGGGTACAGCCTCCAGATTGAGACGCGCAATTCATGCTTCAGAACCAGAGTCACGCACTTGCTCAGAACTCTAGATATTTCTTTATCTGAAATCAGAAATATTTCAAAACTAATATTCAACGCAACTTAACAACATTTCGTAAACTTTGTTTTATTAGAAACTAGGACCAATCATTCGTTTTAAAATAACCAGCTTGCTGATTTGTTGATTCTTACTGTTTTTTATAGATTTTTACCAAAAATTCTTACCCATTATAAATGTTACGCTCAACTTCCCTAACAGATCTCTGGTCCTCTCAGCCTCTTTAACAAGGATTTCCGTAATTCCAGTAGCACACACAAAATACGTGATATAGTGCATCCACCATAGGAACAACGAACAATTTGCCCATTTATCCTAAAACACAGGGTTTCAAATTAGCATTGGTTAAATCTCCAAGCGAGTTTCTTCTGAAGCTAAGCACTAACACATTAGCAAGAACTAAATCTCACGGGTCCAAGTCACATCGTTTTTTGTCCTTTTCGCCTTAAAAATATCTTAACTAGCCTGGTTTAACCAGTGAAGGGTACCATAGAAAAGACGAAAAGAAAAATTATTCACAAGACAAATCTAAGAAGACTCCATTTTGAAGAACTGTAAGGCAATCAAAATAAATGGCCGGAAATATAATAAACAATAATTCAATGCCGCGAGAAGGAGTAATCGTTTTACAACTCACGTCAGTATCTGGATTTTTGTCCTTTATAAATATATTAGCAACAGTAATGCACGTTAAAAATGCTTGGAGTGATACAACACCAACCTGAAATTTAAAAAAAAACTTCCATAACCACTGGGTAAAACTTGCTGGATGCTTGGAAGGTGGTAATCCTTTTACCGGGTTCAGACATGTCAATTTTGGTTGATCAGCTTTTGAATTACAAGATTTCTAACAAAAAACTTGATCAACTTTGTTGAAAGAAGGTTCACTCTTGTCAATATGCTTTCGAGTGTCGAGTTGAGCAACTAAAATCGGAACGACCGAACCCGTTAATTCTAATAATACCTACATTGTTACTTATACGATTTCCCATAATATTAACATTTTCGGCCAACGTTGAATATGCCTTCATGATATTGATAACTTTCGACTCTTCTGTAACTTTAGACGTTTCCCTTACGAGCTTGTCATACCTTTTGCTAGGAAATAAGGTATATCTTCTGTAGTCTACACCAGCTACAATTTGAGCGTGATGCCTTCGGGAATAATACCATAGATAGGAATTAAGGACCTCAAGTCGAAGTAAACATAAATAGGTTTCTTGGCAATATTGCAGAACAATCAGGTCGAATGTTATCATTTTGGCAGAGAGAAACACTTGGGCAAGGCCTTTTTTCCACGTGAAGAAATCTAATGAGTAATAAAGAAAAGTGCACACAATATAAAATAGGTACGAGAAGGTAGATTTTGATAAAGCATGCTTGTATTGATCTCTTCCGACTCTTAGAATTGTATCAATCCTTCTCAAATTCTGATGTAATTTTAGCTTTTCGTTTTTATTCAACAGTGATTCCGATATGAGGGCCAACACGGCAGATACAGTTTCCAGGGTTTTTAAAGATAAGTAAATAATTGTGGGTGCATGAATATCTTTAACACTAAATAGAAAATTATCTGTTATCATTCTCTCAATTCTGGTCGCTATTGTCAATATTATGGCTATTATCGGATAGAAGATTTCTGTTGGCCCGCCTAACTTCACTTCGTGTTCCGAATAAATAACTGTAGGAAAACCGAACATCCAATACAGCAAATGGACAACTCTATAAGAACTGCAAGTGTCTGCGCCAAATAATGACTCTGACAAGTTAGTGTAGTAGCTGTAGAACCTCGTTATCCAATGACAACGAAGTGACAATGTCACGTCCATGTTTGGTGTTAGGCGATTCTTAACACAACAAATCCTTCACCCATTAGAGCGATGTTACTTCTTCCAACCTATCTACAAATTAGCTTCAAATCGTTTGGAGTCCACAAAATAATAATTTATTGTACATGGTGAAGAACTTCGTTCAATTAAATATAAAGCGCCTAGATGTTCGACGTGATGCGTGACATTACCTGTCAACAAGACATAAATCATGTTTTTTTTTCCATAATCACCACATTTAAATTTTATTTTATAAAAGTTCTCTTTGGTTTGGAACACCCGCCAGCCGTCTATTACCTCGCAAATGCACAAGACACTGGGTGCGTAGCGACATTTATCAATTTATTAATAACTAGCGGTACCCCGTCACGCATTGCTGTGGCTCAGTCAGTCTGTGCAGATCGAGAAACAATAACGCGTTTTGCTTTTACGTTCGATAGATGGCGCTGTTTTAAAAAAAAGCATGTTTGTTCAACAGAATGCGCTGTTTTTCAAAAAAGCATGTTATAACCTGTCACAGATACACACGTTTATTCGAATGCATAGCTGTGTCAAAATTTGAAAGGGATCTGTGAAGAACTTTCGGAGATTTAAAAGAGCATTTACATTTATTTATACAGATAGATTTAATAATTAATACAGCAGATCACTGTATTACAGCCGTGTCTATAAATTTTTGTACTAAGGACAAACGTGAAATATCGCACCATGAATACAACCCGTACTATCTGAAAAAAAAGATGAAGAAATGATTATAAAAACTGATTGGAACTCTATTCAAACTCACACTGATCCTAATATCATATATCAAACTTTAAAACAATTACGAAAAAGGCTTTATCACAAAATTAGTTAAAAACATGTATCGCCATAACCAAAAAAGTTGGATGAATAATTTTCTCATAGAAAATATAGAAAGAAGGGATAAATTATGGAGAAAATTTAAAAACATGCCAACAAACTAGAATTGTGAAAAAGACTACAAGAAATACAGGAATAATTTAAATAAACAAAATTTTGCTAATTTCTTTGTTGAAGGGGTAAACAAGTTACTACACGAATGTGATATCCGTACGTCTTCATACCTGCTAGACGATTTACCGCATACCATGTACCTACCCAGAGCTAGCGTACAACAAATTGAATCTATTATCGGAAGATTGAAAAACTCAAAATCACCAGGATTGGACCAAATACTCGTACGTATGTATGATATAAAAAAATGCTAAAATACTGAGCCCAGTAATTACGCATTGCATAAACACAATAATTGATTCTGTCCAAAAACCTGAAGGATTAAAAACTAGTATTGTTAGACCTATTTTTAAAGGCAGTGATCATTCAACTATAAATAATTACAGACCCATTTCCTTATTACCTACTTTGGAAAAAATCTTGAAAAATATATTGCGATACACTTATGTGCATATTTAAATAAATTTGGTATCATTGACGAATGTCAGTACGGATTTCAGGAAAAAAAGCTGTGATCAACTATTAAAAAAAATATCTTATTTCATAAACACCCAGCCCAACTCTCAAAAACATGTACTTGTACTCTTCATGGATTTATCTAAAGCCTTTGACACACTATGTCATAAACAAATAATTAACATCCTACAATCATTGGAATCCGAGGTAAACTGCTTTCTTTCTTTAATAACTACTTATCAAATAGAAAAATAAATGTAAAAATATTGAATGTGATGAATAAATCTAAATTTATAAGTTCAGGTGTCCCACAGGGTCCAAAATTATATATAATTTATGTAAATAGCCATGTCAAAACTATTTAAAAAAATCGCGTAGATTCATTTTCGCAGACGACACGGCACTTGTAGTATCTAATGAAAATCCTCAAATAGCGATTCAAGAATTACGAACGGACTAAAAACTGCTAAAATGGGTACATGATGCAGGATTAGTTATAAATGTAAAAAAAAAATCAACGTATATCAGATCACCAAGTTTAAAAATGTGAAATATTCCCAAACTAATCGCACAAAACTTTGAATGCATTCATAGAAATATAACAATAAATTTCCAATGTGAAAAAATTGACTTTGTCAATGAATATACTTATCTGGGTCTAGAAGTTGATAACACATTTAAATGGGATAAACAAGTTACTAAAATATTTAACCACCTAAGAGCCCTAGAAAACAATTTCTATAAATTAAAATTTGTCTTGCCTCATAGTACACTCAAATTAGTATATTTTTCATTGGTAGAATCGATTCTTAGATATGGAATTGTAAGCTGGGGAAATGAAGCCTGTGTATTTTGTTGTGTTTTTTTTAACCTTATTTGTCATCATCTTTAAATTTTTCTTTGTTGTATTAATTTTTAAGTGTTTACTTTGATACAAATAGCTTGTAATCTTTTTAAGAAAAGCCCACTAGGGCGTGTAATAAATAAATAAATAAAACAAAAATTGGTTCTGCTAGATTTGTAGTTTTTTCCGTGTTGTTTCGCATTCCGAAGGCAATGTCAACCTGTTTCTTTGTGTACTACCAAATTTACAAGTAACAATTTGAGTATTCTTTTTTTAATTTAAATCTTGATTGTTGTATCTGTGATTTTCAGGTAATATCCGTGAAATACGCATTCGTGGAAAGCCTGCCCTGGTCCTGAAAAACTACGTGTACGTGAAGGAGAGGTCGCACGGATATAAGGTTTTCTGGCGCTGCTCTATGTGGAGGCGCCACTGTCTAAGCAGGATCCACACAATCAATGGGATTCCAGTAAAGATCGTGGAAACCCACAATCACGAATCCTTGACAATCACTGATCACCTTTAGATTTAGTTGGCCGATAATGGTATTAAAGTCATCCAGTCTATGATGTGCCTACTTGCGATTCCTCTGGCAACGTAGCCCTTTTCACTGAGATATTTGTGAATAACATTGAGCCCTCTGCGGCGCTTTCTCAACTTTCCACGCGAAAATTCGGAGCATATTAATCGACAGTGTACGCTGTTTTCTTGGTTGGAATGCCTGCCGCGTCAGAGACCTGGATGCTACCAGGTGTTTTAAATGCCACTTGGATGGACACGTCAGTAGATCTTGTACCAAGTGGCGGGCACGACCTAGGGGATTGCCCCAAGAAGGCGGAACCTGCAGTGTGTGCCACTTCCATCCGACTGGTAATAGAATTATCCAGTACTTCCTGCTGTTACCTTATTTATATGTTTTAATATTTTGTTTACTGTACTTCATAGTTGTGTCTCCGGACAATACTTTTTTATTATCATATTGTTTCAAAGGACGAAAAATGGCTTTTGAATTGCGTCATTCACCAAGTAGACACGACGGTTGTGAAATGGTTCGAAGGAACTTCACGTCTGTTAGGCCGAGTGCATTATTGGTGCATATTTGTGAATGCATCCTTGGCGCATAAGTGTGGGTGAGTGAATTCCCTATCTATACCTATGCGTAAGTGTGTTACGCTCTGGAGCTTATAACGTTAGGTACCTAGTATCTACCTAATTGTATATTTTACAGAACGTTTTTAATCTAAACTGGTGAATCTACATCCCATTTGGAGTTGATTTTGCCATCTAAGTTTTTTGATTAGAGTTTTCGTTTTCTAGTCAGTAATTAAGTCTAGCCCGAAGTTAGAATTTTTTAGATCAAATTGGAACAAAATCGCTCGTTAGGGGGTTAATATGTTTTAAATTTTAAAATGCGCCGAAGCGTAAATCCGGCTCCAAGAGTTTTATTAACCCTTTAGAGGCCGAAAAAAATTAAAAAGGTCGAAATGCTGAGTGTGCTAATAAATTTTGGGTTCACTATTCTCTATTTCATTTAGATTCACCAGTTTTCCGTTTGTATTACGAGTTTCCGGACATCGTGTATACAGGTACCTACATAATATGTTCCTGTATAATATATTATATTATGTGTTCATTTTAGTCTGGTAGATACCGGGAAATTATACCGGGTAACGAAATCACAATAGTGTTAAAGTCAACCACTCTTTAATATTAGACATAACAATGAAAAAAAATAGTTTTCTAATTCCATGGACAAAAGTTAGCACAACTAAATTTCTTCACTTTTTTATTGAACAACATATTTAATTTTTTTTATAAATTTCTCCCCGGACCTACTAATTTAGTCCCATGATGCTAAGCATCTTGAAATGGCTGTCTGCCATAATATCCTTACTACAATTGTTAATAGATTGTATTTTTTAAATTTAGGTCTACATAGGAGGCCCTGAGGAAAATAATTTCCTTCAGGTCCAATGTCTTCTGATCCTATCAATCTGATTTTAAAATGGCCAGTAAGTGATTTAACATTTGTAAAAAAGTTCGTACTAAATACTCTATCAAAATCGTAGATCCCGTTAACAAACCACTCTTTTTTACTAGTTTTTTGTTTTATTTAAATATTTCCGAATCGTGATGTTGAATGGCAGTGTACGGCAATTTGCGTTTATAACGCATGTTTAATATTAGAATTAATAAGTTTATGAATGAACAACTACCGCCAACTAGCGACGAAAGAGTGAAGTTTTGACAGGTGGGAAATTTCGCTGGATCTATAACAAGCTCTTATAGGCCAGTGCAATTAGCGCCAAAAAGGGGGTCGCGATCGAAGTAATTCCGGTAGTCCCAATTTTTTTATATGTTATATAAACTGATCTCCTGATGTAAAATCTGAGTTTCCGACCTTGGCGCACCTGTGCTCGCGCCGCCATTTTGAAAAAACTGACCGAAATCGGGCCAAAATCTAGTTTTTCCCAAATATCTCATTTCCAATGCAAATTTCGGCTAAAGTATTTTAACAAGTATAATAGAACATAAAATGACCTATAACTTTTGTGAAAACAAATTTCTTCTATCTCTAATAGGTACCGAGGTAGAAAGTCGTAAAGGTCCGTATATTTTTAAAAAAACAAGTTTTTTGCGCGACTAGGTTTGGTTTTTTATAAATACCTCGTTTCCAGTGGAATTTCATGAAAATTTTATTGATACCAATTATGTAGAACATAAAATTTTAAAAAGGCTGTGCAGTTTTTATGTTTATATAGTTTTTTTTACCGATATAAAGAATAAACAAATCTAGGTAGGTACGCACAGAAAATCAATCACGGTTTATTATCACGTTATTAGATTTTTGTTTGCATTTTTAAATACATACATCTACAAATTTAGTAGAGGGTACTTCGGTATGGGGGGGCTACCCCCCACCCTTCTACTCCTCCCCTCCGGTTCCCTTCACAGACAGTTCCATCCTTCGTTGGACTGCTGGATTCGTTTATCTGCATAACATTTGTGAGGGTATCGAGTCATTCTGTGGGATTGAATCAGAAACGTCAGAGCAACATGTAGAGATGAGGCCTACAAGAATTAGGAGGGATGATCGAGACGTTCAAACTCTCATTGATTGGTTTGCTTGCCATGAACCATTTCCTAAAACAAACGTGATTATGTCTATTAGCAGAGGCACAATCGGGGATAGCAAAGTCACTTGTCACATGGCTGAAAAGATGGGGAAATTAGCTATGTCTAAAGTTATCAACCAGAACTTTGGAAACCTACACTTAAAACGTAATGATGCGATAGTTTCTCTTGCGGCGGTGACCAGCAGTGTCAAAAATCAGGGTGTGACTATGGCAATAGATCCATTAATGCTATTCAATATGAACTCTCTCCTGTACCATTGTTCTTTCCTCAGAGGAAGGCATGCGCAAAGGAACGAAGTCTATATTTTATTCATCATTCAACCCTCTACCAAATAATACAGAACTGGGAAGCAGTAAAATACACGTAATTGATGGAGGATATTTACTGCACAAAGTGGTATGGGGTCGTGCTCAACCTTTTTCAGTAATTTTCCAGCAATATGTCAGGTATGTACAAAATCATTATGGATCCAAAGCAGTAGGGGTATTCGATGGATGCCCAGATTCTATGGAAAAGAAAAGCACTAAAGGGGTGGAAAAAGCACGGCGTGCCAGAGTTACAACTTCTGCTGAAGTTTTGTTTTTTGAAAGCATGCACCCACAAGTGCCACAGGAAAAGTTTCTGGGAAATGAGAAGAACGAGTCTCGTTTTGTTTCACTACTCAGAACCTCATTTGCACGATCCCACATAACGACAGTACAAGCTGAAGAGGATGCTGACGTTCTCATAGTGAACACAGCAAATTCATTGTCATTTCAACATGATGTAGTCATAATCGTTGGTCAGGATATTTATCTGCTGGTACTCCTCACAGCTCTCTCACCTCCCAACGTATATTACCAAAAAGTTGGAAAAAATAAATCACCTAACGCGTTGTACTCGAACAAATGTTTTAAACACCTTGAAATAGTTGAAAACATTTTATTCCTGTTAAGTGGTTGCGATACAACTGGAGCTCCGTTCGGTCAAGGCAAACACAAATTTTGTAATATTCTTCTCAAGAACCACTCAGTGAATGAACTTGTTCATGTATTTCAAGACCCAAAAGCAAAGACAGAAACAATCACTTTGGCTGCCGAAGAACTATTTGCACTTTTGTATGGCGGCAACGAGAAATCAAATTTGGAAAATTTAAGGTACATCATTTTTGTCAAAGGAGTAAAAAAGAACAAATTCAATTTATCCAGGCTACCACCCACCAAAGATGCACTCCAGCAACACGCTTCAAGAACATACTTGCAAGTGCAGACTTGGCTTGGTCACGATAAAGATCCGACTGAATGAGGGTGGAAAAAGGATGCTGTTGGGTTACTTACTCCAGTAACAATGTTGAAGGAAGCTGTACCTCAGGCCTTGCTGAACTTCATATCATGTCAATGCAAAAAAGGTTGCGCTGAAAAGTGCACCTGCAGAAAGTTGGGTTTGAAATGTTCCTTACTCTGCATTCATTGCAATGGCAACTCCTGCGAGAATGCTATAGAAGCCTTTGTTGATGACGATGACGAGGAATATGATGACCCAGTCGCCACAAATTTGGGTGATGAGACAGATGAAGAAGCTATTCAGGGCCAGAAGTAAGAAACTATAGTCAAGTGCTCGTAGTTCTGTCTAAACTGATCTACCATTACTTTAATTTTTGTTATGCTGACAACTTAACTAATAAAGAAAAGAATGTCAATAAATGTTAATTTTACGAAAATACCAATTTTTTATCTTTTTTATGTACCTTATCATCTTAATTGTATTAATAATCTTAAATGTATGTTGTGATTACGTTGATAGGCATGTCAGACCAAGCTGCGAGCACAAATGTAGTGGCTTGGCCAATTTTAGTGGTCTTCCCATTGGGAATGTATGGCGACCGATATGCTGAAATAGTCTATCTACTATATTTATATCTAGGTCTGACACAGGCATGATGATTGTTGTCAACGTATATGTTCTTAGAACAATAATTTTTAAAGAAAAATAAAATCAAGGAATGCCAAGTTTAAAACACCTAACCTCTGTTTCAATTTTTGGCCTGGTTTTGGTGGATTAGAGTTTGGATACGTAATAGATATAAAAATATAAATTATATACCTATTTCTTTAATGAAATTTTATTTTCTACAAAATTATTATCAATAAATTTTTCACAAAATTGTACTGGAAACGAGGTATTTATAAAAAACCAAACTAATTCGCGCAAAAAACTTTTTTTTTCAAAAATATACGCACCTTTACGACTTTCTACCTCGGTACCTATTAGAGATAAAAGAAATTTGTTTTAATAAAAGTTGTAGATTATTTTATGTTCTATTATACTTGTAAAAATACTTTAGCCGAAATTTGCATTGGAAATGAGATATTTGGGAAAAACTAGATTTTGGCCCGATTTCAGCCAGTTTTTTCAAAATGGCGGCGCGAGCACAGGTGTGCCAAGGTCGGAAATTCAGATTTTACATCAGAAGATCAGTTTATATAACATATAAAAAAATTGGGACTACCGGAATTACTTCGATCGCGAATCGCTAATTGCACTGGCCTATTAACAATATTTCAATAAACGCCGATTTATCGGCACTGAAACTGAAAAAATGTTCTTATTTCAATCACTTTGAAACTTCTGGTCAATAATGATATAATAACAAAACTTGAATAGAACCTTTAAAGAACTTGAAAATTTACTTTTAAATTTGATGAATTCAAAAAAAAACTTTTTTTGAAAATGATGGTAAATTTTTTTTTTTTTTTTAAATAATCGTTTAAATTAAATGGCAATCTTCTATTCGGATTAAATACCTCTCTTCCATCCGGGGGTTTTTGTTGTAAGTTTTGAGAACACTGATCTTAAAGATCTCTAGAACCATGTAAGTATATGTTATAATGTGTCAATGCGAAATTAATTATATTAATGCACATAATGCTTCTTTACAGCTGCTGTGTACATACAACGTGGGGCGTGTAGACCCCAAATAATACACCAGGGGTTCAAGTACGTATGTGTGCGGAAACAAAAGAATAGTGGATATGAAAGGTGGGCTTGTGCTCTTCAAAATGGCAGAAGGGCATGTAACGCAGCTATTTACGTCAAAGACGGCATCGTTCTCTGTAGTAACGAACATGAGCACACTCACGATCCTACCTACCCTTTTCCATAGGTGTCTGAAATGGAGAAGGTAGCGACGAATTGTAGATCAGACCCCTATAAAGTTGTCTAATAGGGGTCTGAATTTGAAAACGTCGCGATGCGTCATGAGATTGCATCTATATAAAGTTGTTCAATAGAGGTTTGAAATGGAGTATGATTCATTATGCGTCGTTAGATCGTAACTGTATAAAGTTTTTCAATAGGGGTCTGATTGGAGAACGATGCGACGCGTCGTGAAATTGTATCAGTGTAACGCCTATTTGTTTATACGTGGCCAGCAATGGGGCGCAATTAGGAGCCTAGCAGAAATATAAGATGAGGAAGGGTTTCAGGTTACAATGGCAACACTTCTTCCACCGATCGAGCAAAGTAGAAGACATATACCGAACTGCTAGTTATGTCAATTTGTGATTGGATCATCAATAAACAGTTATATACAGATTTACAGACTATTATTTGACATTCTCCTGCATAATAAGATATCAAGTGTCACTATATAAAGTTGTTCAATATGGATCTGAATCGGGGAACGTCGCGACGCTTCGTGAGATTGTCATATAAAGTTGTTCAATAGGGGTCCGAATATGAGACTCTCGGGTTGAGAGGTTATGTCTAAAAAAAACGGTGTTCAGTAGGTGTCTGGGAAAACATCTAGATGTTTTATCTACAAAACGGTGTTGAATTGTTTAGTATGGGCTTTCTCTCCATGTAGTTCCCCTATGACGGACTGTTGAATGTTTCAAATGACCTTCATGTTTTTCAACTCAATTTTCTAAAATGTAGTCTGTACCCAGGGCCGGCCCTGTACATGTCCAATTGGAGCCGTCCGCTCCAGGCGCAGACTTGCTAAGACACCAAAGAGTCAAGGGGCTGATACCTAACACATCGCCCTTGAGGTTTTTACTAGCGTCAGGCGCTTTTTGGCTTAGGACCAGCCCTATGCACCTACTCGTATCAATCTATACTATTTTATTAATGGATAGTTCGTTTGTGTCATTAATAATAATATTGAAATGTTGGGTGCATACTGAAAATAACTGTGTTATTTTTAGGCCTTCCCTCGTCATTGTGTTAGCACTGAATCACTAGCCCAAAATTAAAAGCAATGTTTCCATAAAATTATGTTTTTAAAGACCTATAATTGTGCCAAAATAATAAAGAATATATCTAAATATTAAAGACAATATTAGTGATTTCTAAACGAAAATCTGAAACAGAAAAATCAGAAAAGGAAACGGTCACATCTGGGACTCGAACCCACTCAAATTTTAATATTTAAATATTAAAATTTGAGGTGTTACTCAATAAAGTCATTCCGAAAAATAAATAAAAAAAAATAAAATAAAAATAAAAGAATATATCTGTCGCAGTGGTATGGACCTATATAAAATTATGAGAACAGATTACAACACCAATGACTAATAAGAATATATCTGTCGCAGTGGTATGGACCTATATAAAATTATGAGAACAGATTACAACACCAATGACTAATAAGAATATATCTGTCGCAGTGGTATGGACCTATATAAAATTATGAGAACAGATTACAACACCAATGACTTATAAGAATATATCTGTCGCAGTGATATGGACCTATATTAAATTATGAACACTGATTACAACATCAAGTCATCTAATGCATCAAGATACAATAAGCAATCACCTTCATTGTTGTAATTTTGTATTGCATTGAAAAAAAAACAATTTGTGATGATTATTTTTTTCAGACTTAACTGCACAAGTACCATTTTCATGCAAGGTAATTATTGACAGTCATAGTACCAATAATATGAAATATATAAAGGGAGAAAAAATAGAAAGATAGTAGAAAATCAATGATGAAGAAAAATAAAAACCAAAAACCTCTTTTGCAGTGGCTTCGTTAAAATATGGACTGCTAGAGTGTTTAATTAGTGCAGCTTTATACATCAATAGATTCATATTATAAACATCATCTTCATTGGCAAAAGAGTTACCAATAGCGTATAATCTATTTATAACTGAATTATAACCTGAAACCATAGTATTACTCTCACAGTAATACTAGAGAACCGTGATCTAACGGTTTCATATGAAAGTGAATCAACAATAATATATCAGGGCTCCAACTGATAATTTACAATTTTATATATAAATAGAAGATCAAAAATTTTTCTTTTGTCACTTAACTTCAACAATTTCAGTGAATGTAATAAAAATCATGAAGGTTTCTAAATATGGACAGAAAATAGTATTTAATTAATAAACAATTAGATAATGTTAAGTGTTAATCTCAAGTGACCTACCAGGTAAGTATTGTACTGTATCATACTCCATAAATAGTTAAGTAATAACATAGATCACTGTAGAAATGTATTATAAGTTTGTACAGCGCCCTTGAGGTGATTTTGCACAAAAACGGCGCTATACAAATCATTAGTATTATTATTAATCATTGAAGACAACATTACAGACTTTAAAACGATAATTTGAAACAGAAATATCAGAAAAGATACGGTCGCACCTAAGAATTGAACCCAGGACCTTAGCCTTGCCGGCTTTTACCCGAAAATATTATATTTTAGGCTGGCCGCATACATACGTTTTTCGTATTCGATTTCCGAATTCGTTTTCCGTATTCGGACATCCGAATGCACGGAATCAGTAGAAAATACATTAACTGCCGCACACGTTCGTTTTAGTTCCGAACGGAACAAATTCCTTACGCACGTTCCGAATGCGAGCCGGCGCGTTCGGAGAAACCGAATGGAAAAAACCTAATGACGTCATGTGGAACGCAGCTATTGCATACCGTTTGTTTGTGCCGACGCAAACGTACGGAAATTTCCGTTCGTAATTCAGTGTTGCCAACGGATCTTGACCTAATATCGCCGTTTCTCATACATAAGGTAGCGTAAAGTAGCCGAATTTGCTGTTAGGTGGGACATGTTTAAAATTGATGTTTTTGAAGTAGCTTAATTGGCGACCAGTCGCCTTTTAGATTTTTTCGGCGCCGATTCTCGCTCTGAGTAGCCTAAATGGCGATATATCGCCCTTGTTGGCAACACTGGTACTGACGTTTATACATTCCGAATAAAGAAAAACGAACGTTTGCGCTAGTCTCACGGAATTCCGAATACGGAAAACGAATTCGGAAATCGAATACGGAAAACGTATGTATGCGGCCAGCCTTAACGGTAAGTACCTCTCAGGATTATTTTAAATCATAACTTCAGTACACATTTCATCACCAAATCACACAAAATATTTTAACCCTTCATTATCTTTGAAAATATTTGGTCACCAAAATATCAGACCACCAAAACATTGGACCACCAAAAACATTGGACCACTAAAAACATCGGACCACGAAAAACATAAGACCACCAAAAACATTAGACTACTAAACATTATACTAAAACATTTCACCGCCAATAACATCAGACCAAAACAGTTCATATACAATGTATACGTACTGATATTAGGTTCTTGTCAATGACGACATATGAAAGAAATATTTGTTTTTTTGTTTTTATTTGAAAAATAATGTCACTGGAGATAAAAAATTCCATCTACATTTTTTAATCCAATATCCTCATGTACAATATTTCCGCCCATTCCAGTTCGAATCATCGCATCCCAGAAAGGCAAGCAGCTCCTGTTGTACCGCGGCTTCACGTACGCCTTCTACCGTACTCAGAGCGCGGGCGGGCTCACCTGGCGGTGCTCCATCTGCGGCGGAAAGACTACCTGCTACGCCAAAGTCTTCACCTCCCAGTCCTTGGACTTTATCTCTGCAGCTGGATTCCATACCCACGAACCACCAAAGTTCTTCACCAGACCTGATGGAACTACTTTCAGATTGTGATCAATCTAACTATGAAAAGATTCATGTTGTGATGTAGATTATGATATTTTGTGTACTTTTAGTGTATTGTAATATATACATATATAATGAATTTTCGTGTCGAACAACTGTATACCTGGAGGTTGTGGTGCCCGTAAATGTGAGAAAATGATCAAATATCTATTAAAATTATGAAAGTAATAAAAGGAATTCTTCTTTTTCTTCTCCAGCATGGCATGAAAAGGCTTTCACAGATTCTCAGATGGGGTAGGGATACACTGAACAGCAACGATGGTATGTTTTCAGGGTCCGCAAAATCTTTCAATATTCTGATATCAATCAAATTAAGAAATTGAGACTTCAATCAAGAACCCAAAGCATCAGCTCACTATACAGGGTGTATCGGCACGTACCCGACAAACTTTAACCAGCTATTCCTTAGCATATTTGGAGTAAAAAATCTTATGTTCACTTTGCTGTCCGGTAACGTTTTTTTTTAATAAAAAATTTATTATTCATATTTTCACCACATGTCACCACTGTTTTATCCTTTGTCAAAGTTTGAATACCCATCTGGCAAATATTTTATTCGAATTCCGTTGAATAATGCACGTGTGCACCTATATTGGCGCACTTTTACAATCACAACGAAATGGCACGGCGCCATTCGTCTCATTTTTAACTATTATTATTTAATGTGTGCGAAAGAGCGAAGACGCTTTTTGACATACTTGCTTATAACAGCTGTTGAACACGAAACGCAATGCAAATGACGGTGACGGAGTGTGGAAATTTTATTTTTTTTTGTTTTTAATTGGAAAAAAAAATGCTACCGGACAGCAAAGTGCCCATAACATTTTTTACTCCAAATGTGCTAAGGAATAGCTGGTTAAAGTTTGTCGGGTTAGTGCCGATACACCCTGTATATATAATATTATAAAATATGTTCAACGATGTTTAACTCTTCAGTACTTTCATCACTTTTATGCAGTTTGCAATGTTTTCTGTACATTTTAAATGCGCTATATACATTTTATTTTTTTAATTTCCGAAAAACAAATACTGTTTTATAAACTACATATAATTATCTTTCCGGTGTATGCATTTAAAATAAACATTACTATTTATAAATAATACAATTTTAGTATCAAACGTGAAAATGTTGTCAAAAAGCTAACCACAATTTTTCTTAAATTTTTACTCCAATCATAGTTAAATTGAGAGAACTCGACATTTAGAAAACACGTTCGTTTTGTTTGGGGAATTTGTAAGAAAACTTTACCTTCACTTTTATCTCGTTCATATAATAACAAAATAAGTAAGTTAATATAAAGTTTAACCGATTGTTACAATAGCGGCTCGAAAAATGATTTTTTTCTATTTTTTGGATTTTATTAATCAGTATAAATATTTGAAGCAAACTGGAAAGAATTATTTCTTTCTCTTTCTAACGTCAAAATTAAGTTTTTCCGCATGATAGAAAAAAAGAGAAAAATACTTTTATAAAATATGGACGTCCGGTCATATATGACCCTCAAACGCTGGAGGGGTTGAAATGATCCACAGTGAAAACATGAATGGCAAAACGAAGCTGGATTGAAAATTTCAAGTTTGTAAGTGTGCATTCCAATTTTAATTTTGACTTTTTGTTTTGAAAGTTCGTTACTTCCATTCTTTTCAATGCAGTTGTACATACTTTAACGAAAATTACTTTAATGAAAATCTTTAATAGTCTTTTGTGTATTTATTGCAGTCAGAATTTTTGTCACTAATGTTACATTTATTTTTAGGTTACATATTCTGCAGGTCAACGCGCGGCAAGCAGAAGATTATCAGAGGCCGCTACAGCTACTCCGAGCACCTCGTATCCTCGTCTGGGCTCACCAGGTTCAGGTGCTCGAAAAACAACTACGGATGCAAAGCGATGCTGTTTGCTTATGACGGAAAAGTTGAGCGGGACAAAGATTGTCATAATCATTAAGCCTTTTACTCGTCTACTATGCAGTATAATTATTTTAGGCTTTATTTATTTTTTTATCATTTAAAAAATTATTATTTCATATGAACCACTCTGTTGTAAAACCAATATACTTATTGCTCTTACAGAATAATCTAATTCAAAATTAATTGATACATATTTAAATGCAGGCAAATAAATCGTAAAGTTAAGTGTACTTTTATTTTATTTTGTTTTTTAGTACAGGATGTACATATTACACATTTGTAAAATTGAACGTGTTTTTGACAAAAAAGATCGAAAAAGAGATGAAGAGAAAGAGTTTAAAAAAAACATACATAATTGTTTCTGATATTTGTTAAGCATACTTATCATACATATCTGAAGATGACAGATTTCTGAAAAAAATATACAAATTATCATCTTTACAACGACTTATTTACTTTTGCCACCGAATTTTCGACCCACAACAACATGCTGCGAGTTTTTTTTTTTGCTTGACAGGTCCTGCTAATATATTTTTTCGTTTCCCAGAAGCTGAAATCATTTCGTCAAGGAACGGAAAGTCAAAACTTTTGAAGTACCAGTCCTTTACCTATTCTTTCAAATACATGACTCGTCTGTTGATGCACTGGAGATGTTCTACCCATCATGCTAAAGGATGCCCAGGTGGCATCACTACATTTAACAACTCCAATAAGGTCGTCACCATCAAAGGGGAACATAATCACGCGGCATCAAATTTTAAATTAAGGGTTAAATCAAAGACGAAAGGGAGGGGAAATAAAATTATATTTTTCGAGTCCACAGCTATTCAGTTAAGTGACTAAATAGACTCAGATAGAACTAACTGTAGGGCAAAGGTAATCTAGTCAGACTAGTGGAGAAAGGTAATCCAATCACACGACTATGTTCTCTAAGAGAATTAACAGATTGTCTAGTGGGGCACGTGTAAAATAATTCAGTAATGTAAAGTAACTTATCAAAGATAAAAAGTTAGCACTGTCTTCATGTTTAACTAATGTATGAATGAACATTGTCATGTAGCAGACTAGTAGGGCATAAGTGAAGTTATCATCTAGTCAAGAAAATAAATCTTGCAATTACAGTAGATGAGGACAGCGGTCCCATTTATCCACTTTCATTACAGGGAATGTCACTCAGTTGAACACTCAGCCACGCTGAATAAGAATTAGTTTACAACTGAATAGTTAATGCATAATTAAATTATTGTATTCTTGAATTTATTTATTTGTAAATATAAATTATCATTATGTACATCTTCTCGAATGCTGGGTTTTATTTCATTTTTTTTTAAATATTTTCTACTTTGAATTGAAAATTTTAATCTCATAAATTTCCTCTACTTTGACGATTATTACAGAAAAGGGGACACCCCTTGCCGATTTTCAGTAAGTGGATACAAAGGAAATGCGGTGAAAATATCCCCCAATGACAGAACAACAAACAGCGCGTGCTGCAAAATCTAATGAAGATATGAAGTGTTCGACAGGTCGCCACTTCCCAAAAGCACACCAATCTAGCTCCCTTTCAATACAAAAAGGGTGTCTTTCGAATCATTTTGGTAGAAAATACACGGTTATCTCAAAGGTTGGTGACGTAACATACTCATCTACCCTCATCTACCAATGAAAAACTCTGAATGTCTTTGGAAAACTATTGTGGTTGAATGTTTCATTGGTTGAGCAAGTGGTTTGATATCTCGCTCTCTTCCGTAAGTGACTCGTGTAACAGAAAAAGAGGCTAAGCGCGCCTCTTCCTGAGAAACAAACGAGAAATATGCCATTGAAATTGTCATTGTGTCGTGGAGCCGAGTGTTAGTTAAGACATGAAGCGTTACCAATGCTTAATCTTCTCGGAAAATATCAGGATTTCCCTCGAACACGATATAGGACTCGTGATTGTAACCAAAAACAGGCACGAGTATCTCTTTGTTTTTTTTTTCTTTTTCAGACCGTATCCGTGTTCCCGCCAGGATCCTGCCGTTCGTATTAGACATGCCTTACTAGATCTTAATTATATCACGCACGGTATAATTCCATCGTTCTACCTTATTCATTAATGAATCCTGTTATCTATAATTTATTGTGTTGTTTAAATAAAAATACTGTAACCATTTTTTTCCGTTAGAAGTGTCAAAATTCGATACTGTCGTAGAGAAACACGATCATATTTTAATATGTTCTTTCGTTTGTATAAAGGAATTCAAATTTCAAGTAATTTTAGATTATTTTCAGAACAGCTCGATTTTCTTGTCAATAGGTCAACAGGTTTACATTTGACATAGCGCTGTCCTAAGTAAATGAGCTGTAAAGAAAGATACTTTAAAGCTCATTTTCTCAGGACAGTGACAGATGTTGTTGATGCCTTGTTGTCACGAGGGAAAATTTTGACTTTTCTAACATTTTTATTTTTTAAATAATATTTTAGGCTAATGAATGGGGTAGACTCCGAATGAGAATTATATTGTCTATGGCCGCGCAACTTCCTCTATCCTCGTCTATGGTGTATGTCGTAGAAGAATCAGACCCCTAAAATGAGTCTAAATATTGGCATATCTATTGTTAAATAGTGGACCAACTCGGTAGCAAGGAGAGTTATCTTTTATTTATTGTCTATTTTAAGCGTCCGCGATGAATGTGTTTGGTTAGTTTGTGTGAAATGTTATTTTATTCTTTGAAATGGAGACGACAAATCAAGGTAAAAATTATTTTTTTATTGTGTTTGACCAATTATATTTACCCGATTTTATTTTAGATTTATTTATTTATTTTTCCATTTGGACCTGCTAAACTGCTTTTGCAGTTCGTCAGGTTTAAATTGTTAAATAATTTACAAATTGTTTACTAATTTTCAAATACTTAAATTTTTATTGCTGTGCATTTCTGTCAATCTAAATGAATGTAAACATAAGGTTCACTTTTCTTCCATATTATTAGGCTAATTTTGTTCTGCGTTTGTTTGCGCCCCTCATACAATTTTTTCACATTTCAGTGACGCAGCCATCAATTTCTAACCGAACGATATACGATATTTGGTTACGAAACCCATCCGAAAAGCGAGCAAACAAGATGTTATTTCACGTTATTCGACATTTTGGTTTTAGATATTGTTCTAATGATGTTTTAAAATCACTTCAACATTCAATTAGTGTAGTGACCTGTGGAATTAAGACGCGCTGGGAAGAAAGTGGCAGACATGCTGATAAATTTCTAAATACTAATTCCGTTTGGCTCGACAAAGACGTTAATTTTAGTGAAATTGTTTATGGTGCAATACCTTCTAGTAGTGACTGTACAACGATGGAAGTTAAAAGTGCTCCCAGACCCGGCCGTCCAAAAAAAAATTATACGGATTATTAACAAAAAATAAAAGTTAAAAAATATTCTATAGTCCTTCAGTAATACAGATATAGCCATGGCGGCTCAAATGTTTTGAAACACTTCTTGTCAAAAAGATGCTGCTTATATTTTGGGAAAACTGTCTTCATCGTCACCGCGATATGCCACAAAAATTAAAATATATATACTAAACCTTTTTCTACAAATGCAACATTTACAGTAAATCAAGCTATGGCTTTGATCGTAAATGCAAGGTAGCTACTAATCAGTATAAACTTGTTAGGAAGTAGGCTAGGGAGCTAAAAAGCAATTTATCCCCTCTATTTCTTAGTGAAAAATGCTAAACCTGCTATCCTGGCCCTAGTGATATTGTTGCTACTGAAATCTACGCCGAAGTAACATTGCAATTTTTACTAAATAAGTTTATAAGATTTTACAAAATAAGTCAGCCAATTATTTATTAATATGAACTTAATAACTCAACCCTTACCTCTTTAAAGGAATTTAAGAACCCGGTCATAATTTTGGACTCTAAATTAATCCTTCATTCCTTATGTAGAATTATAATTGCATTTAATCACAGACATAGGAATTAATAGACGAGAAGATAATGGCGAGGGGTAAAATCAACTGTTGAAGAACGAAGGGAGTAAGGCTGACTGTGATTCGTCAATAAATCAATCTGACAGTAAATAGGCATCTCGCATTATAATATCACCATTTACTTCTTAAAAGTAAAATCTGCTTTTGAATGAGTAGACATTTTTACATGGGAGCGCAAATTACTCGCCACGTTATGAACAAATTTGCGAAGTCCAAATTCGGCAAAAAAATTCGGTTCTATTTTCAGAGTCGAATATTTCGTTTAAGTATTTAGTTAAGACACTTTTATAAATGTTCATAATTTACTTCCCAGCAACCAACCAGCTTTGTGTTTCGCGTCCAGACGTTTCTCGATGTGATAGTAACAACTGATTCATATTATACGATGTGAATATGCTTAAAATAAAGTAAAATAATGCTTATATATGGAATGTAATACAACAATTGGGTTTATTCTCTTTTTCAAATCTATTTTTACAAGTTTTCATAGTACAAGTCAACATTTTGCCGTGTTATTTCGTAAAATGAACCGATGATGCCTCGACCATAGTTCGCACAAGAATGATGACGTCACGTTTTCAAATTTCACTTGAGGCCATACGCGAGCACAGCCGGCTCCAATGGAACCGGTATGGGGAGTGGGGATAATACGCTTTTAATCACTTAGGGCAGGTCTACTAATATTCATATGTCTATGCATTTAATGCAATTAATAATAAGGGAATGAAAACGCTTGGTTTCATTCTTCGTAATTCTAGAGGCTTTATGAATATTTCAACCTTAAACGTTGTATTCTTCTTTAGTTCTAAGCCAAGTCAAATATAACTCTTCCATCTGGTCCCCTCATTTTAAAATACATTTAGATTCAATTGAAAAAATCAACATAAGTTCCTAAGAAACATTAATTTAAAACTGGGTATTGCCAATGAAACATAATTATTTGACGAAGGAATAAAATTTATTAAAACTATTAAGTCGAAGGATTATATAGGATTATATAAGCGCCCTTGAGGTGATTTCTCACGAAAACGGCGCTATATAAATTAGCCAAATATTAATATTTATTTTCTAAAATATAAATGGAAGAATAGATAGCTCGGATTTACTTAACCTCATTGGATTTCATATACCTACGAGAGCTACTCGTTCCAAAATAATGTTTACATGTAATAATTCCAGGACTGAGCATTTCAAACACTCGCTTGTACCTAGATTATGCGAAGTTAATAACAGATACACAGATGTAGCGGATCTATTTAACTGCATAGAATTTAGGTACAGTAAGGCTAGGTACAGCTCCCGTGCGGTGATTTTGCGTAAAAACGGCGCTATAGATAACATCCAATATCATATCTTTTCATTCAATATTAATTTAACCTAAGTCTACTTATAAGTTTAGCATCTCTTACTTTTAAATCCGAGTTTCTATTCATTTTATACTTTCTGATGTCATCGTATAGGATTTATTGTTTACGGTATATTTATACCGTTGAAATTAAATAAATCATACTGCTAACCGAATTGCGAGCTCTAAAAAATAAGTCATCAATAGTGTGTTGTCAAGGCAATCATTTTACTCACTGACTCTTACTCAAGTGTGACGGTAGTTCTAGCAAAATCACAGAAGCTTTCAAGTGTTTATTCATAGTCGCATTTGTACCACTACAACACCTCAGTGACCATAATGAGATTATTTTACAAAACACAATCTATTGCACATATTACGCGCTATTGTCAAACAGTAAAATTTGTATTTAAAATAAACTAATAAGTTACAAATAAATACAAATAAAATAGCTCATTATTTTTTTAATGATAAACTAATGTTTATAAGACAAGGTTTTATGCATAGGATAAAGGAAAATAAATAATTATTGTTTATAAAACTTTGCAAACCTGTGCATAAAACCTTGTCTTATTAACATGAGTTTATCATTAAATAATAATAATATTTGACAAGTCAAAAGTATTTCACCAATAAATGAAGATATAATATGTCTCGACGCCATCTACTGAGAAATTTAGCATTAACAAAGTCTTTCCTACAAAAATTAATTTGGTTGTTTACAGGTGGAAAAAATATAAAAAACATTAATTGTTGATTGAGGTACCAGTACATATTGAATTATTTGGCGGGTTGGAAATAAGCCGACATAGCTCAGTGGTTTCAGAGCACCTGACCGGACATCAGAAGGCACAGGTTCAATTCCCGTTGGCGGCATTTATTTTTGCTCGGAAGATATTTTAAATTTGTATTGATATTTCAGGCGAATAATTATTGCTTATAAAATAGCTCATGCCTACAATCGTAATAGTGAAGGAAATTAACGTAAAATATAAATTATTGTTAACAAGCAATGGTTGACGGTAATGTGTAATACTCTAACAGCGTAAAAAACCTTCGCGTAGGTGTTACATGTGTGGGGCATCACCCAAAAAAATGAACAATGTAGAGATTTTGTGAAAAAAATATTCCAGATCCTAGCACATGTTCATTCGGATTGTCACCATTACATGCATGGATTCATAATTTCGAGGGTTTGCTTTACAATTTATATAAATTAGATGTGAGAAAATGGCAGACGTGAGGTGTCGAAAGTAAAAAAAAAATATACATTTACGTGTAGATATAGATAAAATGTGTATATATTTTTCTTAAATAAAAAAATACAATATGTATAATAAGAAATAAAAAGTACAAGAAAATATAAAAGTCACAATGAACTCCTTTTTAGTAACAAATTATTATTTAATTATTGAAGACAATATTAGCGATTCCTAAACGAAAATTTAACCGGAAAGATCAGAAAAGGGTACAGTCACATCTAGGACTCGAACCCAGGACCCTTGCCTTGCCGGGGCACCGCTCTACCAACTGAGCTAATGGGACCCTATCTCCTTCGGTCATATTTAACTGAATCATACTTCGAATAAGAACTACCAACATTGTCTTCATTTTTCTCACCGCATTTGTATTGGCAGCTATCTTTATGTATGATTACAAGATTCAACCCGAACTAAATGCAATCTAGACAGTGTCTTCAATAATTAAATATTACAATGTGAGATTTTACTCATGAAGGTATTACAAAAAATAAAATATTCATCCTAGCCTTGCAGAAAAAGTCAATAGATTGCGCACATTACAATAAAAATAAGATATACTTATAAACTCTTCTTTATTTAATTACCTTTAAAGGGACGTGATATACAAAGCTGTAAGTATGACAATTTGTTTTCAAAGGACAAAAAAGGAGAGGAATGAATTATTTGTTCCTCCTGTTCAAAATGAAATTAAATTTATATGTGCATGCCGAGATTGGAACCCGCGACCTCCGACTTCGTTTTAGAAATCATACTGCGACCATGGAGATGGAGGCCATCGAATTAATTTCTAATATTCGATTTGGTTTTCTGTCTTTTCTTCGTACAACAGTTCGATCAGCAACATTCATTTTTGTAGCCCGATGAAAAATCAGTTCGGTGTTTATTTAAAGTGTTAGGACGGGTTGTTTATAAATCACAACAGAATAATTATATAATAAAAGAACTTAATAATAATAGAAACTTCCCATAGCTATAGAACATTTACAACATTTGGTAACTCTAGGGCCACAATTTACAAGAACTACCAACCTACTGATATTTTAATGATAATTATAAATCTAGATTTTTATTTATCTTTAAATTTCATCCGGCACTGAGGCGACATATGGACGTCAATATTCCGATCCGTAGTGAATAGGATTAATAGTATTAAAAAACTTACAGAGAAAGTACGCAGACACAGGAAACACCATTTTTTTTTAATTAACTTGAATTTTGTAGCCCTAACAATTGTTATTGTCGAGGATCCCGTATAATAATATGGTCGGTATGGTGCAGTATCCTTTGTACGCTAGTCATCAAAAATTACAACAATGGTCGCTGGTACATGCTTAGCCCAAATTCGACATCTGTGTCGGAATAAGAAATGATGTTAGGAATATGTACACAAACCTACAATAACTGAATTTTATATAATAAACCAGCAGTAGTTAAAGGTAGTTTTCTTGTTTTTAGCTGTATTTATTAGATCACTCCGAGGCAAAAATTTGATATTGATTGGAGGATTTACGTTTTATCAAGAAAGCAAGAAAAATTCGTTCAAATCCAGATGGTGTTGCTCCACACACCGGTCTAAGGGCTGCAAGGCGTTTCTCTACACCTGCCAAGATACCATCATCAAGGCCCACAATGCCCACAGCCACCCCAGCAGCACTTACACCAAAACCCCCGAAGGACGCTATATCAAGCAGATGCAGACATAGAACAATAATTCTTTTCGGATACAAGTTTTAATGATTTTTTGCTATCAAAGATATAATGCAATTCGATCTGACATTGAAATCTCTTAGTTTTATCCCTCAAATGTTTACCTTATTTTGTAATACGTGCATGCAAATGCGATTTTCTTCTCCTGAAGTACTATTTTGTTACTTTTAATTTATTCATGTGATTATTGTCTATAGTTTATTTCCGATTACAAGAAATCTTAGAACGTTATTGTTTTTTTTACTCCTTTTCACCATTTGTATACACGAAAAGATAAAACTTTGTGGCCCAATACATCCGGAAATACACAAAATAACTATATAAATACTTAAGTAGGTACTTTTTCGTTGTTGTGTACAGGTTGGTAATGATAAGCCTGTTTGGAAATGATCAATCCAGAGGATATGTATTATTATTATCTACTGTAGGAATAAGATCCTGTTTTGGTCGAAACTTTATTCCTTCGGATTTTTAAAGAAAATTCTGGTATGTGGTGTTGTTATGAATAAGTATTAGTCACAATGTTATGATTCTTACTTAGCCCAAAGTTGTGTTAAAAGGCTGTTTATGTGTTTGGTTTCTTAAGTACATTATTGACTGTTATGTTGAATGAAAGGAGGGTGGCCAAGTTTGACTTTATTGGTCTTTGAAAGCTAACGCGCCAGAGTCCCTTCCAGTGGTTGAACTGGAAAAGAACTCGCCAAATCGACCATCCGCCGGTAGAGCATAATTCTCCATTCAGGGCGGGGAAAATATATCCCATCTACATGATGTTCGAAAGGAAGTTGCAAGGTTACAGAATGAAAATAATTTGGTTAAACTTTGGACTGGCCGTAACAAGTTATATTTGATAAATTTCACAGAGAAATACAAAAAGGTGAAAACTTACCCCCATCGACCAGAACGTAGAATCTATCTACCCTGTCTAAAATAATATGAACGTACGTAGTTATGAGGAACGAACACTGAGTGCCGCGAATGGCGGAGTAGATGAATCAGCCAAGTAGCTAGAGGACGGCAGCATCAGGAGGTGGCTGGCCAACGGCCCAGTGTGGTCCAGCCAGGAGGAGTAGACGACATCAGGATGTGGCTGGCCAACGGCCCAGTGTGGTCCAGCCAAGAGGAGTAGACGGCAGCTTCAGGATGTGGCTGGCCAACGGCCCAGTGTGGTCCAGTCAAGAGGAGTAGACGACAGCATCAAGATGTGGCTGGCCAACGGCCCAGTGTGGTCCAGCCAAGTGCCGGTTTCACGGTTAATCCGTAAGTTGCCCTTCCACGAGGCAAGGTGGAACTTAATAATGCTCCGAATCAAAATGCACACGGCGAAAACAGTCTATCGGCAGAAATAATCACCGATCGCTTGGATAAACTCTGATTACCCCCATGGCCACACATGGTGAAATACGTTTTCATTATCCACGCCACTCGGGGCGAATTCCACTCGCGGGAAATATTACTAGACTTCTAATCTTGAAGCACAAACTGAACATTTCGGTATTAATCACAAATCCATGAAATAACTTTCGATTAGATCCTCAGACCTACAGAAATAATAATTGACCCCCGACCGGACACCCTGTCTCTCCTCTCTGTCCGGCCGGGAAGTGAAGCCATCTTGAATTTTTTGTCACTTCCTGTTAAAGTTTCTTGTTGCCAGTGCATAAACAATAGACAAGATAAATCACAGATTTGACAGGTTCTTACTTAGTGTAATAATCGTATGTTATTTTCATAACAGTGTCTCAAATACTCATAGGCCCCAAACAGCTGTACTAGACTGAATGCTTAGTTAATTAAATTTAAGGTAAAGAAATTGGTATAATAGCGCCGCCAGTCCTGATAAGGATTCGACCTTTAGTATTATAGTAAAACATAATGCTACATATACATACGCGAGCTGAACTGCCGATCTGAACCTAAACTTATGGGAAAGGAATGAAGCAACCGCAAATGGCGCGAAACGCCGCTTGCAGTTGCTTCGTTCCTTTCCCTAATTCGAGGCTCGGTTCGCAAATGTATACTTACTATTAGATTCAACGTCAGGTCAAGGGAACCAGCTGCATGATGTTTCTATGGAGAAGGTTGAAATCCAATAATTCCAGGGTGATAAGTTATAGGTATATTGTAGTAAAAGAAACAAAATACAAAATTTCTCCCTCAGGGGGAAGCAACACTATTAGTTTTTTTTTGGTACAATATCTTACATTTCTTAGTACAATTTAGTTATGTTGGCCTCACTGGGTGGCTTACCCGTGCTGAGATTACAATTATACTGCTTACCAGTGGACCATCAAAATGTTATGTGCAATTTTAGATAAGCAGGGTGATTTGCAGTTTTGGATGGCAGAGTTCGAGGCCGGACGGCCTTCACACGGAACAGGCCCGTCAGGCAAGCCAGTGATGGAGTGCCAGGAGCCGCTCTCCACAGCGAGGATCTGGCTGGCGATGAACGGACGGGAACCCGTCGCCGTAAATGAGTCGTAAGACTGCAAATCACATCAGCTACTACGCATTTCCAATGCATAAAATGTCGTTAGATGATCGGCTCCAGAATCCATAAAAGGTAACCCCATAAAGCTGGCGGTGGCGATCAACTCACGGTTATGGCAAGTATGTTTCTAGATATAACAGCTATACTTCGCTAACAGCGATTTACTGGGCCAACCATTACGGAGTTTCTCATACCTATCACACATCGCCTTTGATGTTCCAATTGACATGAAATCATCTTTTAAAGATATTACAAGTGACAAGTCGGACTTACACAGTTGCCCAGATAGTGCTCGTATTTGAGCCATATCTCCCTTGATGTTCCGATTGACAAGGAATCACCCTTTAAAGATATTACAAGTGACAAGTCGGACTTACACAGTGGCCCAGATAGTGCTCGTATTTGAGCCATATCTCCCTTGATGTTCCGATTGACAAGGAATCACCCTTTAAAGATATTACAAGTGACAAGTCGGACTTACACAGTGGCCCAGATAGTGCTCGTATTTGAGCCATATCTCCCTTGATATTCCGATTGACAAGGAATCACCCTTTAAAGATATTACAAGTGACAAGTCGGACTTACACAGTGGCCCAGATAGTGCTCGTATTTGAGCCATATCTCCCTTGATGTTCCGATTGACAAGGAATCACCCTTTAAAGATATTACAAGTGACAAGTCGGACTTACACAGTGGCACAGATAGTGCTCGTATTTGAGCCATATCTCCCTTGATGTTCCGATTGACAAGGAATCACCCTTTAAAGATATTACAAGTGACAAGTCGGACTTACACAGTGGCCCAGATAGTGCTCGTATTTGAGCCATATCTCCCTTGATGTTCCGATTGACAAGGAATCACCCTTTAAAGATATTACAAGTGACAAGTCGGACTTGCACAGTGACCCAGATCTTGCTCGCTCCAAAAAGTGCCGCAACCGGAATCGGAAGCTACCCAGCTGTTAATGTTGCCAACTTATACCGAAGACAAGTAGTGAGAAAAAAAAACAATAAGTAACTTACAATAAGTTATTTACGTGATGACGGGGCAAGATATAACAAGTTAAATAATTTATATGTACATAAAATAAAGTATTTCATAACAATTCCATGCATTATACCGCGCTGTTATTATAATTGGCTTCAGGTCACACGAGGGGTACACTGTGTGCACTAAATACAAGAACTAAAGAGTGAAAGTTCCTTCCAAATCGTATAAAATTGCTGCTCTGATTCTGCACGATGTGGACCTGCTTTTGTGGAATCGAAGTGCTTCTCCATTCATCTTTATAACTTTAACTTTATTTATTCCATTCAGGGAGTATTGAGTTTATCAGAGCCAAGACTTTTGTAAGTATTGAGAATTTTACTTTTTTCTTCTGTCCATCTTTCCAGCTTCTGCTATGTTTATCAGAACCAATACTTTCATGATTAAGAACTGATTCAATCATATTAACTTTCACTTACGAATTCCGTGTTTTTCAGGTTCAGTCCGGTTTATCAGGACCAAGACTTCCACCGACAAGTTGGTGCTGATCGGAGGCTACACCTTCAGCAGGGATAAGACGAGAGCGGTGGGCACTACTCGCTGGCGGTGCTCCACCAGGAAGAAGTTTTGCAAGGCTTTCCTCCACACTCGGGATAACGACATCCTGAGGGTCTACAACATCCACAATCACGACCCGCCTAGGTATTTTGTGGACAGAGATGGATTCTACATAAAAGTGTGATGTTTCATAATACACAGATTCATAATAATTATTAAATTTCTTGTGTAAGTACGAGTTTTATATTGTACCTGCGCTTGTTATTGTTGATGTTTCACGTTATTGCCTTATATTTGTAAAACTTTTATAATATTCCTTTATAATTTAAATTATATTTATAAATATGTGAGTAATAAAATTAATCTTATTTTATTTATTTACAAGCTGTTAAGTCCTCAGCGTTACTCGAGTTTTATGCTCAAAATCTACGTAGACAAGTAGACGGTGAACTTGCTCTTGTTTTGAAGGTCGCCCGACTGCCTGCGTGCCCGCCCGCCACAGACACTCTTCTTTATACGTTTATCAACGTGGCATGGCGTGGAGAGCTTTAAAACGGGGATCGATCTCAGACGACATGTTATGTTGAAATTATGTTTTAATTTATAGACCTATGTTAGTTTAAAACCAAAAAATCAACAATCGACAATCAAAGTTCTTTTACAAAATGTGTTTTATTTTTGTATTAATAATAAAAAAATAATATATTTTTATAAATAACTAAATGTGTAAAATATGTAAACAACTAAGAATTTGTACGCTTTTTAAGGTCATTTCATAAAAATTCTCCAGGCGTAAAGGTTCCTAAATTCTCCAGTCCTTATACTTCTCCAGAAATATCAATTCTACTTTTGCCACTAATCCTCCAATAAATGTAATACCAATAGTAACGGAGGGTAAAATAGCAAATGCAAAATCAACGTCCAGTGTTTTTATTATAGTGTCCGCTGCGTACAAAGTCGTAAACTTTTTTTTTAATAAAAAGTGTGTTTACCTGAAGTGACCTGCCAGGTAAGTATGTTTTTCGGTATCTGTTTGTAAATAATAAAATTAGATAGTGCCTAGGAACTTAAATTGTACAACGTCCTTGAGGTTATTTTTCACAAAAAACGGTGCTATATAAATTTTCCAATTATTATTAAATAATAGAATGCCAGATGTAGGCCTCGCTATTTTATTACGAATGCCTAATTCATTTTTACATAAATTAATGACACCAAAAATAAGAAATTATATTCATTGCGAAAAATATCTACTATAGCAAATTTATAGTTCGCTAAAAACCCACGGAGCGCTCTCGTAACGAGAATTAAAGAAACGTAATTATGTGTTTGGTTGGAGTCTTGCCTGCTTACGTTCTGTCCTGCGGTACATGGAGGGAAATTGGAAGTGATAACAACGGCCCGACAGCGGAATAATAATAATTCGGCTGGCGGTTTTACCTAGTCTCCATCCGATTTGAAACCCAACTTTGCTGTCCTGGAAATCGGATCGTGAGTAGAGGTTAATAATCTAGGTCAGCCAGAGAGAACTATGTTGCTTGACCAAGGATAGAAAGTTTGTCAGCAACGTGAACCAATCAATAAGCATTCTCCATTAGTTCTCCATCCATACTAAACTAACTGAGTATCCATTGTATCCAAGATAGCGTTACGGAGTGTTAATGTGAATTTTCACATTCCAATGATAAAACTTATGTTCTTGGTGATTCGGAATGTAAGCTTATTTGGATATTTACTGGTATTTAGAAAAAAAAATCTTACGTGAACTGAACCGACTCGTTTTTAGTCACCACAATTTTCAACTAAAGTAAACTATGTAGCAAAATCTCTACGACTTACGACAATATTTCCATAAATAATTTTTTTAAATTATGTTTTTTGACGAGTGCAGAAAAATATTTTATTTTAATATCAGGTTACATGCAATAAAAGTCACGTGTTAAAAGTTAGTTCACTGTGATCGAAACGAACCGGGGGAACTTAAAAAAGCAACAAACCCAGATGGCTACTGTGTTTGGAAGCTAGACATAGTTTATGGTTGGATTAAAAAGTAAGCTAGAAAGCAAAATGCGGGTAACTGTTTTAATATATGTTTTTCTTCTTTCCCCTCCCCCCTCCAGCATTACTCCAATGTAATACATAATGGGAGACTTAAATCAGTAAAATTCGCCACTCATAATAATTATTTTGTTTTTCAGATCGCATTTGTGCCAAATATTCTTCTCAAGAGGAACATGAGCTAACCGAAAATGCTGACCTTACCACAGTTCCCAGCACTTCCTACATTCGACAAGATGTCACGTAGGTCATGGGATTATCAATCTGCATTTCTTGCTGGTTCGGTGAAGACTACCGGTGTGAAACAACGAGTTGGCGTTAAAGGATTAGCATCTAGAAAGCAAGAGTCAAGGGCGTATTATTTAAAAGGGGACCAAATGGACATTCAGGTGTGCAAATTAATGTATCTGAATACCTTGCGGGTTGACAACGCCCGTGTACATCGAGCTCTTTTAAAAAGTAAATCTGGAAAACAGACCGACAACAGGGGGCCCCGGGTACCAGGAAATAAACTTGATGCTGCTTCTGAAAAACTCGTTCACGACCACGTTAAAAGTTTTCATCATTACACCAGTCACTATACACGTTTCGAAAATCCCGATTGTGATAATCTACATCAAGGTTTAAACCTAAGCATGATGTATAGGTTATTTTGCGATGATTGCAAACCAAGAATATTAAGCCAGTGAGTCAATCATCGTACGAAAGAGTATTTCTTAGATCGTTCAATCTAAAGTTCACGACACCACAGAAAGACACTTGAAAGACTTAATGTGCAAATAAGGGCAGAAGAAGGAAAACCTGTGTCAGAATAAGAAAAAGTCAAACTGACCACGTTGAAAACAGACCTTGCTCTTCACCACGCCCGTTTCGAGGCTGGACATTCAAAAAATGATATAAATGATATGCTCGCTCAAAATGGAGACATTGAAATACTGACTTTCGATATACGGAAAACTTTGCCAATACCCAATATCTCTACAGGTAAAGTACATAGCAAGTTTCAGCTATCAGTTTACAACCTAGAAATGCAAGGTTACTAGGAATGTGTAGCGCGAAGGACTTGCTTCTCGTGGGCCAAATAAAATTGTATCATGTCTTCCAAAATAATTGGTTTCTAACGAAATCAATACCAACCATATTGTGCTCTGGTCTGACTCTTGCGGTAGACAAAACCGGGACAACGAGATGACAGCGGCAATAATGTACTTTTTTCAGAGAGATGACAACCCAATCGACATTGTAGAATACAAATTTCCAGTACCAGGACACAGCTTTTTCCTAACGATATGGATTGTGTGAATATTGAAAAGCATCTAAAGTATCACAAAAAAATTATACCATTGACGATTACAGATTGTGTGAATGTCTACCACGGAAGAAACCGTTTGAAGTCTCGATGATAATCCCTGAACATTTTGTCTCTACCATTGCTCACGATTGCTACAATAAAATTTGAATGCTTGAAGATGCGTTCAATATTTGTAGAGAAATCAAGACCAGGATTGAAGTTCAAGTACCCATCTGTGCTCTACTGGGCATCATTTCACTATTAAAGTATGTTCCACCGATTCATCGCCCATTTTTGAAGCGTTGCGTCCAAAAGAAGATTCAGGAAATGCGAGTGATGAAGATGTTGATGGCTTCAGACGACGAATTTTTTGAAGAATGCACTTAGTTCGATTTATGAATTCAATGGAAGAGATTAGTCACACAATATAAACCGGCCAGAGTGAACTAACTCAAAACGAGCTTGCCTGAGTTTTCAACCAGAGTGAACTAACTTTAAAAATCTTTTTATTGGGTTGTGAAATGTGCTGAAGTAATAAATACGTGTTCAAAACTCAATCTGAACCTTCATCTTAAATGTAGGCCATTAAATAAATTAAATTCCATATTCATTGTTGTATTTACACCATAAAATCGTACTCAAAACCATTGTTGTCTCAAATGTAAGTTTTTTTTACTTAGTTCTGTATGGCTTAAGATGGTCCAATTATACCTTTGATTTCAGAAATAAACACTTTTTCGAAAAATTTTCTTTTTCTTTTTGAAATCTCTTTCTCGAGAATTCAAAAACCTTAGAACATTGTCTCTCACAATCGTGAGTGGGCCCTAAACTTGGAAGAATAAAATACTTCTGCTCTATGGTCCTGACTCTCACTATTGTTGTGATTAATATATGATTAACGGCTGGCTACATCAGCAGTCGAAGAAAATTGGGCCTACTGGACGCCTGACTATTAGTAGTCCAAAAGCATTGGTCATCTTCATCTTGCAACATAAGGTCAACGTAAATTTTTCTATTACGCAAGATTTTTATTCATTATATTTGGTCCCTTTTGTATAAAGTTCACTATATCAATATAGAACAAGTTCAGCACAAATTTCTTGGTTACATAAATTTGGAGCTCAAAATTACAATTCAATACATTAATTATGTCAGTTTGATGAATTTGATGAATTTAATAACGCTGTCTAACAGAAGAATTATGTAAGACCTGGTTGTATTACACAGAGTAATTAACAACTTAATTGACAGCCCTGATATCGTCGCCACTATTAAATTCTATGTACCGAATTACATACACAACCAACTATCAGACGCACTCACTAATCAATTCAAGTTTGGGCGTAAAACCAAATAAAAAAATAAAAATAAAAAAAATATTTTATTTTAAGTTTTTTTTTAAATTTAAAAGTTTAATATTATTATTCTCATTTGGGAGCACTCCTAACTCTGTGACTGTTTCAGGCTGGTTCTACGTGACTTCACAGAAGGGTGCAACGCAGCTGGTGGCGGGTGGTAACATCTTCAACGAGACGGGGTCCCGCACATCTCGCGGGGGACGTGTCTCCTGGCTATGCGCTCAGTTCTTCCGCCAGCGCCGCTGCAAGGTGCGCATCGGGGTCCGCGACGGGGACGTGGTCCACTGCAAGGGCCGACACAACCACCCGCCTACCTACGACCAGCTGAAGCACGGGGGCACTGCGCGCTTCCCTGACCTTGAAGGGAAGTATCGCCTGTCGGGGCGCTGGATGCCCCCCGGGACTGTAAAGTCTAAATCTACTCCCAGAACTAAAACCGCACTAATCTTTCCCACAGCGCCTGACTGTGCCCCCAATAAGTCTTTCGATAAGCCACTGTGACGGTCTACGACGGTGTTTAGCATAGCTGTCCATTGATGCAGAAAACACTGCATGTTTAAATATCGCCTGACGGAAACCAACTGTCCTGCCGCTGAGAGATCCATTGGAAACTCTCCTACGTGCATAGTTTATGAAAAGAGGGAAAGGTTTATCAGAGCAACCAGATGTACCTATGTTGTTGGGCCATACATTCCGAAAATCTCATTTTTCTCTAAACCACAATAAAGATCAACGAAATTATTTTATTATAATATTGTTAATTTTGAATTAGAAATATGAAATCGTCAAAAATGACGTATAATAATTAGGTCCCAATGACCGAGTGGTTAGAGGCATTGTCCGGTAAGACAGAGATCCTGGGTTCGATACCCATTTGAGATACCTTTTTATTTCTTGTCTTGTACTGTTTCATGTTTTGTTTAGATTTATTAGTATTATCTTCTTCATCAGTGAAAAATCATTTCATATATTTTTTAATTATAATTTCGCATCACAAAGTGTCCGCTTCATATGAAAAAAAATGAATTCACCATTAGCTCCGTCCTGACTCTTGAGAGACATGCGACGCATGACCATCAAGCAAGTATCAGGCAATAGTTGAACATCAATACAAAGACCACAAATATTTACGGTCGAAAAACAATATCGACGCTGGAATGGATAAATAACATATATACATAATGCTAAATGGCGCTTTAGGCGCTCTAAAGACGTGCATATTCCCAATTAAATAAGTAAGAACTGACTCGAATAATACAAGCTTATAGACTTCTAAGCAGGAAGAATGTAGATTATAGATCATAGAATATATCATATTTTTATAATACATAACTAATTATATTTATTACTTGCTTATTCTCCTACAAAAATGAACTTTTACGTAAAAGCGCATTATATTTAATTATACGTTTTCTGTAAGTTAATAGACTTTTTAAGATCAAATTTATATTTACATGTTAGTATATATAGATATAAATATTGAGAGAAAAATATTTTATTTAATAAAGGTGGATTTTTTCATTTATATTCGTTAAACTTTGAAGCAACCGTTAATTTCGTAAATTAAATAGAAGATTTTAGATAATCCGTAGTTTGTCAAACTCAATCTTTGCAATCTTTTCTCGTATTTTGATAAATCCGTATACACACTAGTATTTAATATGACATGTATACTATCTATAAGATGTCTAAAAGATAAATTCAAGATGAAGCGCAATGAATGTGTCGATTTTTAGAAGGGGAGAGTTAATAGTACTATCATCTACAAATCGTACTAGAAACCTTGAGAAGTTATTGACATTATATTAATTTTATAATATTTACATTTCGACAATATACTTATAATATTATTAGGAATTGCATAATCTATCATAAATAAATTTACATAAGAAATGCATTTAATTATTTTGGTACGTAGTACCTACGAGTAAGTAATAAATAAAATATACTATTTACTAATTTGTACCTAGTTACGAGTACCTATATTATACTATACTGTATCATATATCATTAATAGGCCCTACACACGATCCGACTTGCAGAACCCGGCATGTCGGGTCGAGGTCCTTTTAGTATACGTATTATAATCATGATAATAAAAAAACTACATTATTACGTTAGGTAATTTTATTTCATTTTACCGCTTAGTAACATATTCGTATTTAAGCTATGTAGTTATTAGAACTACCTATAACATGTTTTCTTAGTTATCTTTTTCAATAATTGCAAATTCACTTTGTGGTATCATTTTAAATTAAATGAAATAATTAACTTTGTTTAAACCACTATTATTGTTGTTAAATTGTTAGTTATCACTATTCCATTTACATTAAAATGTATACATGTACTATATAGTATATACGTCCATATCAATTTAAGTTCTTTAATAAATACTTAATATTTTAAACTTCGTATTTCAATATTGACTTTTTTTTCACAAAACTAGAGTATTGGGGGTCTTGATTGATCATCATCTACGTTGCGATCAGCACTTAGCCAGCCTACCTCCCCGCATTCGCAAGCTCTCTTATGTTTTTCGCAATATGTACTAGAGTATTGGGTGTCTTGATTGATCATCATCTACGTTACGATCAGCACTTAGCCAGCCTACCTCCCCGCATTCGCAAGCTCTCTTATGTTTTTCGCAATATGTACTAGAGTATTGGGGGTCTTGATTGATCATCATCTACGTTGCGATCAGCACTTAGCCAGCCTACCTCCCCGCATTCGCAAGCTCTCTTATGTTTTTCGCAATATGTACTAGAGTATTGGGGGTCTTGATTGATCATCATCTGCGTTGCGATCAGCACTTAGCCAGCCTACCTCCCCGCATTCGCAAGCTCTCTTATGTTTCTCACAATACTAGAGTTTGGGGGTCTTGATTGACCTTCATCTACTTTGCGATCAGTACTAAGCCAGCCTAACTCCCCGTATTCGCAAGCTCTCTCTGATGTTTTTCGGACTAGAAATATTCTACTTCTACACTATGCTCTGTGCCATTCACTATTGGCATACGGCACCATCGTTTGTGTTGGCTGTTCTCAAACTATTAATCCTCTTCAAAAAGCCCAAAATGGTATTACGTGTTATCAACAATCGACCGACAAGATATTCCTCCATTCGACTCTTCATCGAGTACAATGTATTAAACATACGTCAACTCCATCTAAAATTTAAGCTAACTCATTTCTTGTATAAATATTACAAAAAACACAATTACACCACCTGAACTATAACCAATCGACACTACAATGTACCTAAAGAACATACTACGTCAGCTCAAACACTATTCATCTACCTTGCTCCTAATATCTTCAACCTTCTCCCTGATAACTTAAAAACCGAAACCCATCTCCTTACTTTTAAAACACAAATAACGAGGTGGATCCCTTCATCTGCAATACATTTCAATCACAATACCCTAATATTCTGCACTCTAACTCAGGGCTGTCCAAACCACGGCCCGCGGGCCGCATGCGGCCCGCGGTTTAGATTATTGCGGCCCATTGAACCTTTTTTTAACCGACTTCAAAAAAAAGTCCGGTTCGGTTACACCGACTACAAAGAGGTCTGTAGGTGTACCCACTGCATATAATAATACTTTATTAACACGCTTTTATATTAACTTCACTTGTATGTTTGTTTGCTTGCTTGCTTGCTTGTTTGCTTGCTTGTATGTAACTCTCCTGCTGCCTTCCTCGGCCCTAGTGGTAGCCGTTTCTCAGGCTCCCTCTCCGGAATAAAAGTTACCTGTTAGAACCATAGTCGGTAATAAAGAAACTACCATTAAATAAATATAGTTTAAAGAAACTAAAAAAAACACGCTTTTGTAGCATACGAAACTAAAAAGTGAAAAATAAATATAGTTTAAAAAAACTAAAAAACACACTTTTAAATAATATCGAACTAAAAACTTCAAAATAATTTTTAAAATAAGCTTAAAGCAATAATGAATGAAAAATGATAGTATTATTGTGAAAAAGCGTCGGGCGCACGATATACGAAAAATATGGCACAAAGCGCCCACGCTTTTTAACAATAATACTATGATTTTTCATTCATTATTGCTTTAAGCTTATTTTAAAAATTATTTTGAAGTTTTTAGTTCGATATTATTTAAAAGCGTGTTTTTTAGTTTTTTTAAACTATATTTATTTTAATTAATAATTGCTTTAACTTAGTTACTTTATTTATTTCTTGTCACATTTTGTATGAAAGCAATTATTATTCAGATTTTAGTTCATTATCTTCTTTGTTCGAAGTTTTAAATACATTAATGAGCAAACTATTTTTCTCGCGACGAAATTCAAACGTTTTGGGTATGTTCGATCACGTCGCTCACATCACTATTGACTCGAGAATTCGGGGAATTCTCCGAACTCAAAATAGGTACCTACCGCGCATCGTTCATTGGGCATTTGTTTGTCACTTGTCATTCAACGCAATGAAAGTTTTGATTGCGCAAGGTTACTCTCAGGTTATTAAAGACTTTTACATTATTTTAAAGTTTGGTATTACGTTGTTCGCTTTGTGTTTGAGTATATTGAACTTTTCATCATGTCTACAAAGAAGAGGAAGTTAAGTGAAGAAAATCGTACATTCAATGCGAAATGGGAGTTAGACTACTTTATCTCCAACAATAACAATAAAATTCAGTGTTTGATTTGTATGCAAGTTTTATCTGTAAGTAAAGAATATAATGTTAAGCGACACTATACTTCTTTACATGAAGAAAAGTATAAAAAACATGTCGGTGAAGCAAGAAAAGTTATGGTGGCTGAGTACAAAAAAAAACTAATACAGCAAACAAGTATGTTTTCAAAAGTAAGTACTGAGAATGAACAAAGCTTGGCTGCCTCATATGAAGTTTCATTACAATTAGCCAGAGCAAAAAAACCATTTAGTGATGGAGTTTTAATAAAAAAATGCGCAGTTGAAATGGCTAAACGCTTTATGCAGCCGAAATTAGCGGAAAAGTTTGAATCTGTTGCATTATCTCATCAAACGGTGGCGCGACGAATAGGTAATGGGTAATAGGACATGGGTAATTATATTACAAAAAAAATATGTGATTACTTTGTAGATTGCGAATACTATTCAATATGTTTGGATGAAAGTACCGACCAGACCGATGTCAGTCAATTAATAATCTTTATACGTTGCATTTCCAAAGATTTTACAATCACGGAAGAAATGCTGGATTTAATACCATTTCATGGAACAACTAAAGGCAGTGATATATTTGAAGCGGTTAACAAAACTATAGTAGAATATGGAGGATTTCGTAAGTGTTCTTGTATTGTGACCGATGGGGCAAAAGCTATGACCGGGACAGTGACAGGATTCGCGGGACTTCTAACACAAAATGGCATTGATTGCCCGTTGTTGCATTGTATTATACATCAGGAAGCCTTGTGTGGAAAATCTTTGCGTCAAATGAATGCTATGAAAGTTGTTATAAGGATAACCAATTTGATTAGAGGTGGAAACAGGGCATTGACACATAGAAAATTTAGAGACTTTTTAAGTGAAATCGATGCAAACTATGGAGATTTACTATTGCATTCGGAAATCAGATGGCTAAGTGCTGGCCAGTGCTTGCAACGCTTTTTCGCCTTAAGAAAAGAAATACCTTTATTTCTAAAAAATGAGATATCATCTGACACTTCTGAACTACAAGATAAAATGCGAGATCCTCAGTTTCTGGCTGATCTTGCGTTTTTAACTGATATGACGCAACACTTGAATGAATTAAATTTAAAATTGCAAGGTAAAAACCTCAATATAGCCAACATGTACGGAAATGTGAATGGATTCAGAAGTAAACTGAAATTGTTCAAAACGTCTCTACAGCAAAATGATTTTTCTTTTTTTTCAAGTTGTAAAGAACATTATTTAGAGATGAAAAATTTTGAAGAATGTAATTTTTTGGACCACCTCAAATACATGGACGAAATAATCGTCGAATTTGAGCGGCGTTTTGCAGATTTAAAAAAAATTGAGAGTGATATAGCTCTCTTTACTCATCCATTAACGATCGCAGTTGCGAGTGTGAAGATTGATTATCAATTGGAACTGTGTGATCTGCAATCAGACCCCTTTTACAAGGGCAGAACAGAAACAGGAATTGATTTTTTTAAGCTCCTCGCTGAACGTTTCCCGAAACTGACGAATTTCGGGCAAAAAATGGGCTCGATGATGGGCAGTACCTACCTTTGTGAAAGTGCATATTCAACAATGAAGTATATTAAATCGAAATACAGGTCTTCATTGACAGATACTTCACTTAAACATGCACTGCGCCTAGCTACCACTAGTATTGAGGTTGATGTTGACAGAATTGTAAAAGACAAATTAATGAAAAAGTAGATAATAAAATAACGATATTACGTATTATTACCAGTATTTTATTTTTATAAATATTTTGCGGCCCACCAATGTATTTAGTCTTTTTTATTGGCCCTGGGTCCCATCTAGTTTGGACACCCCTGCTCTAACTAATTAAACACCCTTTATACATGTCTCGTGTCCCCTATCTAATTTACTTATAAGTATAACTGAATTGTGTAAAACATATTAAAATTATTATCATCAATCATATGAATAAATTCAATCTGTAAACTTCACCCGCCATAACATAGGAACATTCCTAGCATGGCGGGTGTCAAAAATATATTTACTGTACAAATGTTTGTTTCATGAAATAAAAAATTCTAATAGTATAATGTTTAACACGTCTACCCTTTTGTTTATTCTATATTTTAAAGCAGGGGTTTATCACGATCATTTCACGACATGTCAGATTCATTTTTAAGTTAGTTAAATAAATATGAAATCATCTTTGTGTTGACAATTATAAAAAAATACGAATTATACTATTTTAAAACAATTATAATTTATTTAAACAAAAACAAATCTAAAAACCAGTCTTCTGTTGCACGAATAACATTCCACTGCCGAATTCTTTTGCTGTCGCATTTCTAAGGAAACCATTCTCGTGTTCGAAGCGCAGTTATAACGTTCTAGTTTTGTCTGTACAATAACGGAATTCTTTCAAGAAAGGCATACAAATACAATATTGGATTGAATCACAAATACAGTATTTGTATGCCTTTCTTGAAAAAATGTTTTTTTTTTGCCGACTAAACTATTTATTTCCTTTAAAAACTTAATTCTTTCGAGGAAGGCATAATAATATATAAATATTTGTATGTCTTTCTTGAAAGCATTAGGTTTTTTTACTTACAAAACTATTTATTCATATTCATATTACGTATGTACGGGCGCAAACAAATAATTTATCTTAATATTGTAAAGCAATAACTTGCAAAAAGCGAATTAAACTATTTTGTATATCAAATGTTTGTAAAAGCCTGTATGGACGTATAATATATGAATGAATAAATATTTTAACTGCAAAATTATTATTGGCTTTTTTATAAAATACTTATTAAAAACACGTTTATTTTCAGGTCCAGTATTTAGAACCTCTACAAGGGGTAACATGCTGATTGATATTGGCCCTTTCAGATTCTTCAAGCACCTAATATCGAAATCTGGCATAGTGCGCTGGCAATGCAAACACCATTCATCTGGTTGCAAAGCCAGTATTCGCAGCTTGGGGAGTACTATTGTCAATAACAATAACTATCATAATCACTCATAGGAATAGTTTTGTAAATTTTTTAACTAAAATTAATAAATGTGGTTTTAGTTTGCCTTTATTTTTTTCCATGTAGAAAATGCGAGACGAAATTCAGTATTTAAAAAAATGTTTTTAGTTAATTTGACATAATTATTGTGCATAATATATTTATGTTAATATAAATGAATTGTGTAATTTGTGAAGATTTTTGATTTAATTTGACCTTAATTTTATTTCGTATAGCTGCGTTTAAAATTTCTTTATTTTTTTGAACCGTTGTCTAAAATCTAAAACATAATTTTGTGGATATTCATGTATTTGGTTTTCAAATCAATATTTAATTTCTTGTGATATCTTTAAAATGTACTTGAGCACCAATGAAAACAAAAACCACAATTAATATTTTTTTATTGAAACAATACTGTCATTCATTTTTTTTAATTCGCTCGATGGTATCATTAATTAATTAAATAGTTATTTTTAAATGTATTGGAAAACACACACAGGAACAAAAAGAGAACAGAAATCCCTGTCATGGGAAAAGCCTTTTTATCCAATGTTTTTCTAATAGACTTAATAATTATTGCTTCAAATTAATATCATTATGGAGCACTTTGATTTTTTAAACTTATCTTCATAGGTATAAATCTGTTGAAACTCTTGCTAAGAAAGTAAACAAACACTTCTTGATTTACGTCTAGTGGGCCGTCCTTCCCGAAGAAACAACTTGCCCCGAGTTGGCATTGAATAAGTAGGTACTGCCAAACGCATGACCACTTATTACTTCACCGAACCGCCCTCTGCCGCCAAACAACATTGACAGCGACAACAGCAAGCAGACTTGCAGACAGATTACAAAATATGTGGTTATGGCGTCGGTTATTTTTATTCTGTAAACTCGTATTGGCTGCAAACTGATATACAAAACTATTTGTTCAATTAAACAAACTGAGTAATACGCGTGTGGATTTTCGGAAAAAAATTAATACATTCCTTGGAACTATCGTGAATTGTGACAGCGATTGTATATCAATTTTAACCTAAAAGTTATTCAGTGTATGTTTCGAATGAATACATTTCATTGAAGATTGTCGGTAAAATAAGTAACCAAATGTTTTTTTAAGTATTCTTGATTTACTGTAGTTAATTTTCATTGTTTACCTCCAATTTATTTTTGTTTTCTACCTCAAAAATCGACACCTGTGGATAAACCGCAGTAAAAACAATGTTTATTATTTGTAAATGGGTAAGTGCAAATTTGTGCAATATTTATGTCAATCATATCACCAAATCACTTGTGTTCCATACAAATAGGACTAGAAGGAAAACATTTTTTGTACTTATTCATAATCAATTTGAAACTGTTAACATTCTTAAATTACTTTAATACTGGCTCAATTTCAAAGTACTTTTCTTCACGAATCATTACTAGTATCCATTATCAATTTACCATACCCTTATCTGCCATGGAAATTAAACCATGTATTCCTATCGTCAACCACTCTACTTTCTAGGCCATGATACATTGAGAGGGTTTATTGTTTTACTAGATTTTAATTTCTTACCATTAGTTAGACAAATTCTACTCTTTATCTGGCTGAAAATGTAATACTTCTTAGGTTCTTAGTAAGGTAATATTATGTTTATTTTATTTTAAGTACAAATATTGTACACTTGTCTCTCAATACTTTCATCTGTATTCTTTACACTAATTATTAGATGTTGTGAGTGAGTTCTAAATCACCCAGCTTTTGTGTTCAGTTTACCTGTCATTGAGTAACGCTGATAAGACCTATAGGTTCATATTGTGTACATAGCTTTAATACGTATGAGCTATTAATTACAAAATAAGTTTTTTTAGCGCAATCAAATTTTGAAATTAACCCAAAGACTGCTTTTTTACATGAACTCCACACAGGAGGCCCTGAAAAAAAATAGTATCCCTCAGGGCCTATGTCATCTCTGAGGATGCTGTGTGGGGTTTTTTTTTGAGGGGTGGAATGAGTGAACGTGGGTCTTGAAGAGACCCGTGTTGTAGGAGGAAGGAAACACAGAGGTCGACAAATCGTTCCACAGCCGAGCTATTGAATTCAAGAACGAGTCGTAGAAGCTTTCCATTCTCATGTGATAAATGTCAACCGTGTGTGTATATGTTGGGCACTCGTGCGTGTTTCCCCATTATTCCCCGCTTGCACTCGGTCAAAGTCAATACCGTGAATGAATCATCCCCACTAAAGAAGGTCTAAGTCAATACCGTGAATGAATCATCCCCACTAAAGAAGGTCTAAGTCAATACCGTGAATGAATCATCCCCACTAAAGAAGGTCTAAGTCAATACCGTGAATGAATCATCCCCACTAAAGAAGCAAGCAAGACCGCATATGTCCCTAGATCCAATGCAGCAGATATGATACAAATAATCCTATGGAAATATCACAACTAATTTTGCATAGACGCAAATGATAGTATAAAATATTTTTTTGCTCTTGCTGAATTATTATGATAAATGATTCTCAGCGGTATTGGATTTACATTGAAGATATTATATTATATTGATTTTCAATTATTTTCATTGGTCCCGATATATACCCAACGCCCTTGAGGTGATTTTTCACCAAAACTGCGCTATAGAAGTCATCAAATTTTAACGTCTCTTTCTCTTATACATTATTTACTATGGTACTCGCTATTTGACTATACAGGGTGTCTAGGGGTAAAGTGCACAAACTTCGGGAGGTGATTCCATATGATAGTACAAAAGTCAAACTAAAAAAGATAAATAACTTTTTCCATGTGTTTAAGTAGTTTTCAGTCAACAAAAATTGAATCGTTTGTATGGAAAAATATTTTTATATTGGAAAACAAAACATTGGAATTGCGAAAAAAGTCATTTATCGTTTTTGCTTTTACCGTCATGTAGAAGTACCTCCCGAAGTTTGTGCACTTTATATCCGCACACCCTGTATTCTGTTCCTTTGTATTTTGCTTCTGCAGGAAGTACCCTGATATCCTGAGATACTTAAATGACAATCCTGATTATACATTTTCTTAGAACTGCTCAAGAAATAATCATTTAGCTTTATGTAATTTTGTCTTTTTTTCAATATTTTTGAATGGAAATCATCATGATTTTAAATGTTGACATATTGAAAGACAATATTTTTGAATGGAAATCATCATGATTTTAAATGTTAACATATTTCATCCAAGACAATTATTATCAAACATGCAATGAATTGAACAGTTATTTTGTTTTAAACAAAACTAAAAAAATTGCAGCGTCATGTCAAAATGTTCTCTTGTAATGAAATCTGTTCTCCTTATAATAATCTAAATCACTGATTTTACACCGTACACATTTGTAAGTAGTTAAGATTAATTAATTGTTGTGTTTATTTTTGTATGTCATTTACACAATATATTGGTTGCTGTTTTTTCATTAAATAATTCAAACCATCAATATGAATGTTTTTCTTCATTTACACCTTCACTCTATATATGGTTTGGCTGCTGCATGCTCTTAGCTAGATTTTAATTTTCCATGCATTTTGAATGTAAGTAACATATGTATTTCTTCCATAGATGTATACTTTATCCGATCCCGCAAAGGCAAGCTACTGATGATAGTCAATGAATTTTCCTTCTGCGAAGAGTCCATTGTGAAGAACAAAATAATATGGAGATGCACCTCAAAGAAGGGGAAGTGTCGTGCCCGAATCCACACCCTCGGAGACAAGGTGATCTGCGCTAAAGGGCTGCACAACCATCCCCGGAAGCCCATCCATCCCCTCAAACCCAAGAGCCCCGCTACCTCCAACAACACCTCCCCGCTCAAAGACTTAAACATTAAAACTGAAAAGGAACCCTTACAAATAATAAAGGCTTGTGATCTATCTAACATGGACTACAAGATTTAATTTTAGGGCAGCGCACAAATGTTTCTTTGTATCATTCAACTTATGTACAATGTTTATATAGTTTAACTTGTATCATTCAACTTATGTACAATGTTTCTATAGTTTAACTTGTATCATTCAACTTATGTACAATGTTTCTATAGTTTAACTTGTATCACTCAACTTATGTACAATGTTTCTATAGTTTAACTTGTATCATTCAACTTATGTACAATGTTTCTATAGTTTAACTTGTATCATTCAACTTATGTACAATGTTTCTATAGTTTAACTTGTATCATTCAACTTATGTACAATGTTTCTATAGTTTAACTTGTATCATTCAACTTATGTACAATGTCTCTATAGTTTAACTTGTATCATTCAACTTATGTACAATGTTTCTATAGTTCTTGTATCATTCAACTTATGTACAATGTTTATTTATGTATTCAAATTGTGTTATTGTATTTCATGATTATTTTCTCTTGTTTTGTGTACATGAGCCTATTGAGAATTTATTTCATTTTTAAATCTCATGATTGGTGTTTAGTTTACGGTGCTCATATTAATACCAAACACAAATTATATAAAAACTTATGATGATTTTATGTACTTTTTTATATTTATAATTGTCTGCCCGCTCTATTATTCAAAATTAACATTTAAATTTTTAAAAACTAAATTATAATTGGTGTTAACTTATCGGTGCTCATTTGTATAATATTAATACCAAACACTGTCGGTATTGATGTGAGGTCCATGTAAAGAAAACAAAATGTCCTCATAATTGTAAATTTTACGTAAGTCGAGATTATTAAAAACCACAAAAGTTTAAAACAAACTGCAAAACATTTTTTTGATCTGCAGTATACTCATTAAAAATGTATTTAGTCGTTTAAGAATAATGGTTTAGAGTTTCGATGTTAAGATATTTTTGATAAAACATTTTACAATAATAATTAAAGCTATGAAAAAGTATAATTTCTCAGATTTCCTAGTTTAACTGAGGCTTATTCTTAATGATGAAATATTTATATTTTTGATGTGATTTTTATACATTGCCACTATTTTTATAAGCAATAAAATAAGTTTTAATAACTACGTTTTTTTATTATTATTGTCCTGTTTTGACTCTACCACTTTGCATTTTGTCTCTATTAATTTGTTAAAAATTATCAAAATTGCCTTCTCATACTGTCCCTAAAATTTTACATTGCGTTTATCTTTGTTCTTCTACAACTTGGGATGCAATGGTGTTTATTTGTTATTTGAGTAAGGAGCTATCTTAAAAATCAAATTAATTGTGTGATTTATATTTTGAAGTTTGATTGTCCCTGGAATAATGCTCATCCTGACATAATCAATATAGTCACTGTGTTTTTAGGTTTAAGATGGAATATTCGCTCAAATTTGGGTAATTTTTTATAGAATTGGCAACACTTTGAATGTAGACAAATGTAACGCTTGGGCACCCTTAAAGCTTTTCTCATTAATGGCCAGCAATGAGCAAGCCGCAACTGCAGTCCTCTGAGGTAACTTTTATCTCTTTATTTTATTTATTACTTTTTGGGAATCAATAAATAATAAGAAGACACAATGTATATTAGTTATAGTTAAGGGTATACTTTAAAAAAATCATAATCTGCTCTTTCATAGATTGCACTAATTTAATTATTTTAGGAAAAAAAACACTTTTTATTGGATTGAATCACCGATACCTTATTATATTTGTATGCCTTTCTTGAAGGAATTGAGTTTGTAACCGGAAAAACTTTGTATACATATTCATACACCGTATATACAGGCGCAAACAAATTATTCATCTTAATACAAAGTGTTTTTTCTTAAATAATTAAATTAGCGCCATCTATGAAAGAGCAGATTATGAACTCATTTAAGTTCACCCTAATGGCTTTCGATCTAATTTTATTTATAAAATGTTTTTACTAATAAAGGTTTTATCCCTTAAAAATATTATTTCTTTTTTTGTTACACCTGGTCTTTATAGAAAAAGTAACAGCTTAACAGGTTTATAATAGCAACAAGTAAAGTGTGCATTTTTGAAGTTCACTAAAATTAAATATATTTAGCATCTATGCTGTACACAAAAAATTACAAAATCTTTATTTATTTATCTTTGTCAGTATTATCATACAATTGAAGGTAACGCACCGGTACAATTGTGGGTGGAACTGCTCAGATAAGTATGTTGAATGTTTCAATCAACAAGGACGGAAGGCGAATCTTTTGTTTCATAAGACCGATAACAACAGTGAAAATTTAGTTTTTTTTTCTTTTTTAAAGCATGTTTTTATCCTTGATATAAATGTAAATGTTGTTAGTATAACTAGGTAACTAAAAATGAAAATGTAGGTTATGTGATTTTTGCTTCTCCATTCCTCTTCATGATTTCTTGCAATATTAATATAAGTACTCTAGATTTCTTGCATATTTATTCAAATTTTTGATAATGGTGTAATAAATAAATGGAAAAATCTTTTCACTTTTATTTGATTGCTTAGACATATTATAATAATTTGATTGGTTTAAAAACATTTAATAAAAAAATGAATTGCCTTTCGAGGAGTCTCCCGAACCGCGCCGCATTATGAGGAATTAATTCCCACCCCTCATACATTTTTCCTTTCCAGAGCATCCTCTCCTTCCTTTCCTTAAAAAGACCCTCCACTCAGCATCCCTGGATCCATTAAAACTCCTCAAAATGACAACTCAACACACCTATAAAAAGTGCTATAAAGTTGAAAAGTGATGAAACAAAAACTAGTTACATATGTAACCTATTTAACCTAGTTTTTTTTTCATAACGTTATAGAACTTTTTATAAGCCTGTTGAATTGTCATTTTGACAAGTTATCCGTTCACCGTTTTCAAAAAATGAGATTTTAAGATTCTCACGACCAGCGTTATATTATTTGACTTTAGGGGTATTCGAATTTAGTACCTATTTTGTCGTGTTGCGCTTCTTTCTCTCTCCATCATCAGGGCGGGCTAAGGAAATAAATAATAAGGAAGACGAAGAGCGTCACTACTCAATACCCCAAACCTTTTCTTCTAGTATGAGATTATCGGCAGTAGATGTGTTCTTTCTGCTTTTTTGTAAATTAAATTCCCGTAAAAGATAATGCGATATTATGTAGAAAATCTTCCATACTAGACAAAAAAAAATATTTATATATTTTTATGTTGTATACTTTCATTTCTTGTAATATATATTTTAAAGTGTCATGCCTTAACTCTTGTCTGTTTTAATATCTGCAGGCGACGTGTACTTCCGACTGTCCCGGCGGGGAGGCATGCAGCTGGTTTACAAGGAGTACAGTTACTGCCACGAAGGAGAGAAGGATGGAGTGGCTCACTGGCGCTGCGTCAAGCACTCCACCATGCGCTGCAAGTCCAGGGTACGAACTCGCGGCGAGAACGTTGTGCACGAGTGGCAGACACACAACCACTAGCGGCTAGCCACTTGCTGGACTTCATTACGTCAGTAGTGACTATCATCAGTCTGCCATCATCCCTTCACTAGTGGTAGACACGCAAGCACTCGTCACCAGCAAGCCATCATCCCAGTTCTAGTGGCAGACCAACAACCACTACATTTCTCCGGCCTGCTAATAGTGGCAAACTAACAACCGCTAAGCTTGACTTGTAACATTCAGACGGCAAAGTCCATATTCCAGATGAGATAAATTTGTGATCAGTTTTGAGATTCGATTTTTTTTTTTTAAACGATTAATGTGTGTAATAATCCTCTTTACCTAGTTGAAGAAAGTAAACATTGAGATTATCCAAACTTATATTTACAATATGTTTTAGATTAAGCGTTTTCAAGACATCCTTTCTTATAATTTTTTTTTGTCAATATGTGTAAATAAGTTCATTTTTTAATGAGATTATTTGAAGTAGTATAAGGATTTAATTTTCTTTCTTCTTCCTATAATGTCTTCCTTTGCCTTAATGAAAAAGAATTGTTTTTGTAATTTTCAACATCAATGATCTATATATATTAAGTGCAATAGTAATATTTCAGGTCAATTATAAGATCCAAAGCAACAGAATTAATGAATTAAGTAATGGGAATTGCCCATGAGAATTGCCCATGAAACATATATTTATAAAATAAGTAATCTGGTAAATATTTTCCAAAACACTTAATTGTTTTTACTTAAAACTGCACTTAGCACATGTGTGCGGTAGGTAATCGACATATTAAGGTTAAACGCAACGCTCGTTGTTTTCTATGTGTTCACAGATGGCGTTAATTAATTAATTTTGTTTAAATACGCTTTTGCAAGGTATTGCTTTACAATATTAAGACAAATTATTTGTTTGCGCCCTCATATACGCAATATGAATATGAATAAATAGTTTTGTCCATATAAAAACTCAATTATATCGAGAAAGGCATACAAATACAATATTGGATTGAATCATCGGTAAAATATTGTATTTGTGTGCCTTTCTCGAAAGAATTAAGTCTTTCAACGAACAAAACTATTGATTCATATTCATATTGCGTATATACGGGCGCAAACAAATGATTTGTCTTAATATTGTAAAGCAATACCTTGCAAAAGCGTATTTAAACAAAATTAATTAATTAACGTCATCTGTGAACACGCAGAATACAACGAGCGTTGCGTTTAACCTTAATTTAATTATTTTATTAAAATACACTTCAAGTTATGCTTTACAATATTCAGAAGAATTATTTGTTTGCGCCAGTACGTACGCAATATTAATGCCAATAAATAGTTTTGTCAGTATAAACTCAATTCTTTCAAGAAAGGCATACAATTACAATATTGTAACTATGATTCAATCCAATATTGTATTTGTATACCTGTCTTGAAAGAATTGAGTGTTTACACGGACAAAACTATTATTCATATTCATATTTCGTAAGTTCAGGCGCAAACAAATAATTCGTCTTAGTATTGTAAAGAATAACTTGCAAAAAGCGTATTTTAATAAAATAATTAAATTAACGCCATCTGTAAACACATAGTTTATAACGAAAGTCGCGTTTAGCTTTAAGGTTAAACGCAACGCTCATTGTATTCTACGTGTTCACAGATGGCGTTAATTAATTAATTTTGTTTAAATACGCTTTTGCAAGGTATTGCTTTACAATATTAAGACAAATCATTTGTTTGCGCCCGTATATACGCAATATGAATCAATAGTTTTGTTCGTTTAAAGACTTAATTCTTTCGAGAAAGGCACACAAATACAATATTTTATCAATGATTCAATCCAATATTGTATTTGTATGCCTTTCTCGATAGAATTGAGTTTTTATATGGACAAAACTATTTATTCATATTCACATTGCGTATATGAGGGCGCAAACAAATAATTTGTCTTAATACTGTAAAGCAATACCTTGCAAAAGCGTATTTAAACAAAATTAATTAATTAACGCCATCTGTGAACACGTAGAATACAACGAGCGTTGCGTTTAACCTTAACGCCATCTATGAACACACAGATTGTAATGAACTCCGCGTTTAACCTTGAGTTGCTAAAGTACAACAATTCACAGAGAGCCGTATACATGTACTTACAAATTGTGTTTACGAACTGTCAAGTATCTTATATATTATGATTATGATTTTGTATCCAGACTTATGACAGCTACTTGATCATTAATGATTTTTGCTACTCTCTTAATCATTTAATATGTATAGTGCAACGTAAAAGCTATGACTCATGTATTGTATATTATTATGTACATAATATTACTTAAAATATTATTTTTGTGAATAATAAATGTTACAGTAAAATGATTGATGGCATGTTTTAGTTCATTGGTTACCCCTTTTGCATTCAGTGTTTAGTTTTGACGGTGTGGATTTAGAAAAGTCTCGGCAATAACATGAATAATCACGTTTTAGCTTATTTTAATTCCAGTGGATGCAGAGTTCATTCGGTCCATCAAGGGGAGGAAGATGCTGCGGGTGAATGGTAGGACCTACCGGTACGTGAAGATGTTCGGGGATAAGACCCACTGGAGATGTTCTAAGGCCAAAGACTGCAGGGGAAGGGTCCACACCATTCCTGAAGGGATAGTCTACATACACGACCGCCACACATGTCTCGCAGGAGACGAAACGGACTATGATTTTTACAACATGCATTAATGTTAAAATTTATCAACTAAGCTAGTTTTAACTTTTTTATTCATAAGTCTTGACAAAATCGAAAGTACAAATCTTACATTCTTGAAGTTGTCTATTCGAAATAAAAAAATCGCTGGAAAAATTTAACCTTGGAATAAATTATACGTGGAGAAAAAACGGCAATTGTTTAAATGACACGCATTGATTTTTTTCTTATTTTTAAACGCTAAATGAATTTTACTTTTTTGTAAATTACAAATCTTCCTGTCGATGACAATGCATTCTATCACGTACACACACGTGGACGTATACGCATTTATCTGAAATCGGATGACAATACAGCAGTTAATATACGAAATAATTGTCGGTAAATAAAAACCAGAATTACCAATAATTTTAAAAGAATTCTTAACAAATTAGCAATACACTTTTCTCCGCGTCCTGTACTCGGATGTGAAATTTACTAATCTAATTAAATTATTAAATTATTTTTAAAAAAGCGTCATCGCAGCTGCCCTTGTAAAACTGTTTAGATGGGTTATTAGTAATATAATTTACGATAAACATTTTGCTGTATCAAATAAAGAATGATCGAAAAAAGCCGAACCCTTAAATCTAAAATACAATAATTATTGTATTTTGTCTTCGGTCATTGTTAACCTTTTCCCGGTGCTTATTACCGGTGCCTACTCTTTTGTTTATTTTTGTCTTCGCATTTGAAGAAGTACAGCCACTTCCAGTCTTCCACTAATATTAGTTTTACAGCACATACTGCCAAATCAGATTCCAATACCTTTGACCTCAGACCAGAGGCTGTGGCGCGAGGTACATGGAGATTAGATAGCAAGCACGAAGAAAACTTACTGATGGCAAAATATTGCTAATTTATTAAGAATTTCTTCAAATTATTCGTAATCCGGTTAAAAACGGGATTTCAGACCTTTATCGAATGCATTTCTAAACTTTTAGTAAAATATCTACGATGTCTGAACATTTTCGCATTTCGTCATTATATATTTTTTAAATAATGCGAGATCGGACGTGTTTTAACCGCTCCAGTTTGTTTAATCCTTTCAGAAGGTTTCCCTTGTTAAGAGATCGCTGAAAAATGTTCAGCATCCGTGTTTTATATAGTGCTTACCTTCTTATTTCACGAAATGCGCGTAACTTCTTCCGTTTAGCCGGAATTTGCAATTATTATAGCATTTTAAACCGATTAAATTTTGAAAGTGAACCTAGAACAAAGATTCTCAGTGCAGTCGAAGATTTTATACCTGACTCAAGTGTCAAGTGGTGTCGGGATTTACGGGACCTTTTCAACCGAGGATGTCTGCCTGGAGGACAGATAAGCCATATTTTGTTTAAAGTTTTTGTTTTTATTTTCTGTTTTTGTTTATGTATTTTGTTACAGATGACACACATAAACTTCACTTTGACTTTGGTTCAAGATTTTGCTTATGATAGCCTGCGATAAGCGAGCCCTAAGGGTCTGAGACAGAGGTGTGAAATCGTCGGATCACGACAATAGAAAGAATTTTATTTTTTTATTTTTTTGCTGGATTTTATTTAGGTATTGGAGCCAGGAAGGAGTCTGAAAGGGTCGAGAGGATGCACTAGGTGGCATGAAAGGCTGGGAGGTGACTGGAGAGACTAGGGTAGACTAGGATGAGGTGATTTTGCACAGCGGTGCTGCCAAGGTCTGTTATCTATGTGAGGATGTTGTGTCGACGCTCTTTATTGGCAGCAGACACATGTCAGCTCTATATTAGCGGCGGACACATGCCTGAGCGGATGACGAGCCTCGTGCTGGCACAGTTGGTGGACGGGGTAGTCTCTCTCCCTGCAGCAGCTGGTACAGTTCCTTCGCTACCTAGGACTCTTGCAGCAGAGTCTCCATCTTCTGTCTTTGTCGAGCGTCACAGCGGTGCTGCCAAGGTTTGTTGTCTATGTGAGGATGTTGTGTCGGCGCTCTTTATTGGCAGCAGACACATGTCAGCGCTATATTAGCGGCGGACACATGCCTGAGCGGATGACGAGCCTCGTGCTGGCACAGTTGGTGGACGGGGTAGTCTCTCTCCCTGCAGCAGCTGGTACAGTTCCTTCGCTACCTAGGACTCTTGCAGCAGAGTCTCCATCTTCTGTCTTTGTCGAGCGTCACAGCGGTGCTGCCAAGGTTTGTTGTCTATGTGAGGATGTTGTGTCGACGCTCTTTATTGGCAGCAGACACATGTCAGCTCTATATTAGCGGCGGACACATGCCTGAGCGGATGACGAGCCTCGTGCTGGCACAGTTGGTGGACGGGGTAGTCTCTCTCCCTGCAGCAGCTGGTACAGTTCCTTCGCTACCTAGGACTCTTGCAGCAGAGTCTCCATCTTCTGTCTTTGTCGAGCGTCACAGCGGTGCTGCCAAGGTTTGTTGTCTATGTGAGGATGTTGTGTCGACGCTCTTTATTGGCAGCAGACACATGTCAGCTCTATATTAGCGGCGGACACATGCCTGAGCGGATGACGAGCCTCGTGCTGGCACAGTTGGTGGACGGGGTAGTCTCTCTCCCTGCAGCAGCTGGTACAGTTCCTTCGCTACCTAGGACTCTTGCAGCAGAGTCTCCATCTTCTGTCTTTGTCGAGCGTCACAGCGGTGCTGCCAAGGTTTGTTGTCTATGTGAGGATGTTGTGTCGGCGCTCTTTATTGGCAGCAGACACATGTCAGCGCTATATTGGCGGCAGACACATGCCTGAACGGATGACGAACCTCGTGCTGGCACAGTTGGTCTAAATAACAAATGTAGATCCTAGGAAATAAATTGTACAGCGCCCTTGAGGTGATTTTTCACAAAAACGGCGCTCTACAAATTATCCAATTATTATTATTATTATTATATTATCAAGACAAACGCAGCTACATGAACACATGTTCCGATATTATTACGAATTTACTAAAAAAATATCAGAAAATGGGCCTGCAATGCCGTTTTTAACCGGATTACCAATCATTTATAGAGATTCTTAATAAATTAGCAATACTCATGTTTCTCCATCTATGCGCTTAGATAATCGGAAGATTTGATTTTATTTTAAAATGTCACTTGAGATGAAAATCAACTCAACGTTTTTTGTCCGAATAAGCTCAGGAATCTCTAGTTAAAGTCTGTTACACCCTGTATAGTATACTATTAGACTATATATTATCTATTCACTGAATAGATAATACAGATTTGAAATGCCTTCCATGAACCCGGAAATATTTACATAAAAGCGTTAAAACAAAATACATTATGAATAATCTGCTTACAAATATCTCAAATAAATGTATTTACAACTATTCTGGTTCACAATCAAGCTTAAGAATTATCACTACAACTACAGATAACAGTGTTTATTTTTCTACTGAAACTCTGGTTCATGCAAATACTCCTGTTACAATGGAAACCAATGGCGCCACTGACTTATTACCTTTTGGTTCTAGCCCATACACGCGCTCTATCTCTCTTACACTTATCTGAAATCGCCATCCCATCTGATCGAGATGAAAATTTCGTAATGATTATGAAAATTTTTAAAATTGTCAATGGTATTATAGACAGCCCTGATATATTAAGCCTAATTACCTTCCATATACCCACTAGAACCACTCGATCCAAAATTCTTTTTAATTTTAATAACAATATCAGGACTGCGTCATTTAGAAACTCGCTTATACCTAGATTGCATGCAGTTGGCAATGCTTTCTCAGAAGTAGTAGATGTGTTCAACTGCACGGAATATAGTTATAAGAAGGCTATAATAACATACCTCTGTCGTAATTATCAATGTTATTAGGCATAATACCATTCTATTCATAAGTTATCACAGAACCTAAACAATGCACTTACATCAGAAATCAGACAGAAGAGTGTTGAATTTTATATACTTAATCAAAACTATAATTTTTCCCAAAATTGTTATGAGATGTCTTACTGACAGCCCTGATTCAATAGAGCTAACTCTTAGGACGGGTTGTTTCGGAGAATCTGAACAATTCATCAAATTTCAACGTTCATTTTCGGGTTCTGTGAAAGACTTATTCAAGTTCTGTTATTATATCATTGTTGGCTAGTTGCTTGACAAAACTGAAATAAAAACAGAACTTGAAAAAATCTTTCACAGAACTTGAAAATGAACGTTGAAATTTGATGAATTGTTCAGATTCTCCGAAACAACCCGTCCTTAGTTCTCAGCAAATTCAACCAAATTCAATATTGAAGGTAACAATAACCTCAATACTAAACTACTGTACGGATTGAAAATAAAAATGCTAATGTACCTATGTATACCAGATGTTATTTTTGTTTAATTTTCAACATAATTTCTCAGTAATTATTCTGTTTAACATAATACTGTTTCGCTCCTGTGAACCACTGTAAACATAAATCATGTATATTGTAAAAGCCTTTTACGGCGTCTAAATAAATAAATAAATAAATAAAATCAGTTCTGCATAATATATGAAATTTGGTTCCATGATAACTCAACACAGTGACAATTCAACGCACTTTTAAAAAGTGATATAAAGTTATTTAAAACCATTAAAAAAAAAATTAACCTAACCTACATAACCCAGTTAACAAAGTTTTTGTTTCATCACTTTCCATGACTTCATATAACTTTTTTAAGATGTGATGATTTATCCGGTTACCATGAAATTTAAGCAAAGAATGGTCAGACTTTTGGATCACGCAACACGCCCACGTCGCAATCCTTGTTCTTTATTCTATGTCTCTATTAGAAGACATTGCGTCCAAGATGATGATTCGCTGTGGTTTTGGTGTTGACATTTCAAACAAACTGACGTTAACACGCATACGAAAATTTTAAACAGATCATAAGGCGAAAGCAGCCTTACGTCTTTTTCTAGCCCATGAAAACAACTAAAAAGATTTTTTCAGTACAGTTCTAATCACCGGCAAACACAATTATTTATTTTTTCTTACTATTAGAGTCTCTGTGTTGACTGATGGCGCGTGTACACTTGCGGTTGGGTGTCCCTTTCCCTTGATTCGTGGCTCGGTTCCCAAGGTATACACGTCATAATGTGTAACTAGGACTCTAGAAAAGCTAAACACGGTTTCCCTGTCAATTTTATCGCAAACGAAAAAATATTGTAATTACTGTTTTTATGTGTCCGATAATGTTGATAGCGTTTAATTTAAGTTGTGAATAAATATATTACGTTATAAATAAGTTTATTTTCTAATTCCTACCTGTTCCTACCCATCTCTCGTTTCAAACTGAAGGTTCAGTCTTATTTAATAATCCGAAGTGCAAATTTAATTCATTTACGCCCGCTAAAGTAGCTTTTACATTTACATAGTAAATTCAGATATCCTACAGAGTTATATAGTTACATAGGTAAAGAATGTAATATCATGCATTGAAAACAACTATTTATCGCACAAATGTATGCAGATTTTTTAACAATATTAGTTTTGCGAAAAGAACGCAGCAAATTCGTACTACAAGAATTGTGTCTGGTCTGAACGGCAATTCACACTAAATCTTCATTTGGGCAAAGACATTATTTGTACCAGACACTTCTATTTAATAGCAAAACAGAACGGAATTATTTGTGTACTTTTAAAAATAATGTTAAATTATTTGTGCTAGCCGAGGATTTTCAACATTTTTTTCATCTTTGTCCTTTTAAATTATGGCATAATATGTTGTACCTATATGTAAATTTTTTCTTCCTTTTCCTTTTATAATGCAACTTTTTTTCTTCTTTCCTTTTTAAAATAATAGTTTATTATATTTTTTTGACAACATGGTCTAAAGGTTTACTACACTATACTGTACTGAATTGGTTGGAATTAGATTTATATGTACCATGTAGGTACCCAATTCGTAGAGACGTTAATGTCACAATATTGTTGGGTTAAAATATAATCTTCGCGTTATTTGTATTATTTTGTAAAATTATTAACCTCAAAACAGGCTTCTCCCAGATACAATGTAAAGAAACAATAAACAACAATAGTTCATACAATGTACTCATAAACAGTGCAGTGGATTTGTAGGTATGTCTGGTATAAATATACATATTTAAAATATTGTACAAGAAAAAATAAAAATTTACAGGTACACAGTTGGAAGTAATATTCAGGCATCTAGTCCATAGTTAAATTTGTGTTGTAACTGTGATGTTTATGTAAATGTGACTTTAAAATTGATTTGAAAGTTGGGCTAAACCATTCAACGCTACGCCCCACCTTTCCTTCATGGTTTTTCCCTTGACTTTCTTCTGTGGTCTCCGAACATTCCAGTTTAATAAAAATTCTTCACTTCTTTCGAAGTAAATTTATAAATCTTTAACTATTTTGCACAAATTTAAATACCTGAACTTTGGCAATCGTCAGTAGTTGAGGTTATAGTAGTTCCAGAAAAAGGTCGTATTTAAGTCATCGATGAAAAATCTTCCTTCTTGCATGTCTTCTAAGAAAATTTAAAATATAATAATAAAAAAAACAGATGATACTAGAACGATGACTTCGCGTACGACCTCTCTCTGAAACTACTATAGAATGAAGGCCGTGCCGGAAATTTTCTTCAGAATTTACGTAATACGAATATGAATAAATAGTTTTGTCTGTGTAAAAACTCAATTCATTCAAGAAAGGCATACAAATACAATATTTTATCAGTGATTCAATCCAATGTTGTATTTGTAAGCCTTTCTTAAAAAAATTAAAATGTTGAAAGTTAAGATTTTTGTATCTCCTACCATTATTTTCAGAGTTCCAGTTCTCGGTTCCAGGCTTGGCTCGGCTGCCGTTGCCGAGACGGCGAACACTAGCCGACAGTTTTACCAACCCCTACCGCCTTCTCCCTGGTAACCACTTCCCGAAGACCAATCTCTCGGACTCACAGACGGACGAGACAGATGTCGCGCAAGCTAAGAAACGGCGCATACGTTGCGTTTGGTGTAACACCCGCAACAAGGTTGAAAAGAAGACACATTATATTTGTAAACTTTGCAAAGTACCACTCTGTATAGAACCATGCTTTGAATATTATCATTCTTCCGATTGAAAGTATTATGTTTAAAGCGGCGACCGTGGAGTGCAAAAAGTGGAAAGTTTTGTGGACTTGGGTTACAGTGACAGTGTTTTTTCTTCTCGCAAAGTATTCACAGCAAAGCGTCATCATTGAGCATTCGAAGGGAACGTACGTTGTAACTTGCTTCTTATAATATTGAGCGGTGACAGTGACCATTCTTTACATAATTAAAGGATCTTTACAATTGAATTATTTGTATCAAAAAGTACATCGATGATTAAGATGCAAAATATTTTATTTGCATAGGTACATTATATTAATAAAATGTCCAATCTAAATAAAAATGCGAGTTAGTTCAAGAACTTTATTTATTTATATGCACATAATATTTACATTTCCAGTTGAAAATGTATGTCATAAATGTAAAAGAAATAATTACTATAAAATTGCATCGAAATAAAATTGAATTAGTTACATTTTACAAAAAAGAAACAAATTTCACAAAGGTAAACATGAGATATATTAATATTACATAATGTTTTCTAAAATTCAAATATTCAAAATTGTATGGTCACATTAGGACGCCCGATTATCGTCTATAGTTCCAGTAGTCGGCAAACTCGTTACTTAAAAGAGCCATCGGCAGTGCAACGAATTAAATACATTTTGGGAGTCAAAATAATTCTCAAGAACCCTGTTGTAGAAGTCGGTTAAAACTAGGTAAACTGAATAAAACTATTTGTATCATACTTCACAATAATCATATTTATTACATTTTCCATAATGTTATTTGTTTAACTAACCGACGTTTTTAATTACAAATCTTAATACATATTATATAATTACACATCGATAATTTTAAAAATAACGACAATTTGTCAATATACATAACAACGAGCGCGAACTACTCACTCATGAATATAAAAATGTCTGATTCGAAATATTAGAGAAATTCAATTAATTATCTGTAAATAAACAATTAGCAATAATATAATGAAGTGAGGAACGCCACCCCGGCAATATATCAAATTTAATTAAAATATTCTCCAGAGTAAAGAACTAACTCTAACTAACTAATCTAACTCTCAAGAAGACATTCCGGAAGAGCCTTTACCCAAAAACGTGCTTTCTGTGGGTAAAAGGCCCCCCTACAAAATGAGAAGAAAGGCAAGTGCGCTAAGTGCAAAAAGGTTACGTGTAATGAGCAACATTGACTTATGCCGTGTGTTGGTGACTGTCTTTTCCTTAAAGTTTGATTTGTATTTTAGATATAGTTTCTTTATTATCTTGTATAAAACTTAATAATAGTTAACGCGTCAATTTTACGCGCGATTATCTTTTGTGTACATTTAAATGTGATTATCTTTCTAGGGTTTATCACGCCGGCCTCTAAATGATTTAAATAATTTCATTGTCACTGTTCACAAACTAATTATGTAGCAAACTCACCAATTCCTCGTCTATGTAGTTTAGCAATCGAATATACAAATAATATCGACATTTTTAACGTAACTAATTAAATGTTTAAAACAAATAATTGATATGTCAATGGCAGAATCTATTATAAGATATGGATTAACCATATGGGGAAACACTACTATAACCAATCGGAAACAAGTCCGAGTTGTACAAAACGCAATTGTAAAATTACTAGTCGTCCCTAATATTTTTAAACAGAGACATAATACACCGTTGTGCCAAAATTTTACCTGTTAAGTCTATTCTATGGCAAACAATCATAATTCAGTATATATTTACCCCGCAGCATAAAGAAAAATTAGAACATAAATACAGTACTAGATTCACGCGCAATGACGGGTTAATAGTTCCGAAATTTAATAATAAATACGGACAGAGAACGTTTGAATACAACATACCGAAGATATTTAATTTATTACCTGACACTATAAAGCAATGTAAGTCTATGAATAAGGTTAAATATATGGTGAAAAATTGGCTATCGGAAAAAAAAAATACACTTTAATATGTATGAAAAATAGTATGAAAAAATTGTTGATTCTGTAGATATAAGATGTAAATTATAATTTATAAAAATGTATTTGTAACTAAACTTTAAGCACCTGTTGACAAGCCAATTCAATTGGCTTAGCAGGACTTGTTTGTTGATATGTATTAACTATTTATTCAATAAAAAAATACCTAAGCAAATCTTTCATGTCTAACTAACTAACCATCACGCCGTTTCCCCGCAGGGGTAGGACCGCCAAACTACTCGGTCTTGGCACACATCCCTTGCCTCATTCAAATTCATACATCGTCTCATACATACTATTATATTATTCTGACTCTTGACATGGCCCGATTCAAGTATCTGATTCAATTTATCGTGCCATGTCTTCCTCGGGCGTCCCCGACTTCTGCTACCTTTCGCATTTGCTTCATATATTCTCCCAACACTCCTTTCTTCGCTCTTATGACTTATCTTTCTTGTCAAAATATTATTTTGATTTTTTTTAGATTATTGTAATGAACGTATGTCTCCATGTACTAACGAGACATTCGTGTATGAAAAAGATAGCATGATTAGGCCGACTGGTTCAAATGGGTATTTCTTCTGTTGTTTCTTATCTTTTTACCAGTAGCTTCCTTCAAGTAACATGGTCCAGTATTGCAACAATAAACGTGTAAATAATTTACGAACACTCCAGTAGTATTTTTTAATTTTTTTAATTATTCTTAAATATATTTGTATGACAAAGGTATAGTATATTGTCCTCCACGCCAGGAGTTCACCTGTGGTGTGCAGGACTTTTTTTATTATCATCCACTGATCTCTACCAGAAAAATACACAAGTATTTTACATAGAGCGAACAATCCATTACAAAGTGACCCATTCAGTAGTTACATCAAATTGGCGTAGTCGGTAGATTACCACAATTATTATATTTGTTCTAATTTTATCCAATTGTAAGCCATTATTTATATATAACCTTTGTTTAAAAAATGTAACTATATGTACCTAATTAATGTAAAAGCCCCTTGGTCGCATAAAAGAGTAATAAAATAAATAAATAAAGGCTTCCCGTACTAGAGTATTTCACGAGTACTTATTAATATTTATGAACAGAAACAAAGAAAAAGAAAGGATTTATTAATTAAAATAACAAACTAACTAAAATGAGTGCAGTGCAAGGCATAGTATTTTAATCTCTGGCTTTTGTCACATACACAAATGAGTTTTTCACGAATTTACAGTTCATCAAATTTTTCAGAACTTGAAAGTTCAGTTAATTTTCATGTTCTGTTATTATTTCAGTACTGTGAAGCAACTGTCCCATAATGATATAATAACAAAACACGAATGGAACTTTTAACTTTGAAATATGATAAGATGTTATGTAAATAATTTATTCCAAAAATAAAACTTTTTTTTTTAAATTTTAAAATGAAATGCAAAGTAATTTAATTGCATCTTGACTATTTGTAAAGTAAATTGTAAACTAGAAACGATCACTATATCTTTTTAACTTTGTTAACTTTATATTTATAGACCGGAACGGTTTCAACCAAAGAGTATGGATACTTTCAACCTGTCTGTTTATGGATATTGTTTAATGTGGCGGGTAACGTAACAAGAAAAACAAGTAATATTCAACAAATACCAATGTATAAATAATAATGTAAATGTGCTTTGATAATATCTGCGCAGTGGTAAAAAGTTCATTAGGGCGGATAACCAAAATAAATAACTTTTTTTTGGGCAACCTACGTTACTGATGTTTCTTTTTTTAATGATAAACAAGAAAGAGTTGCACTAGCCTATGGGATTGGGATGGTGGGAGGGAGAAGAAGGGGATGGATCTAGTCTGTGTTGTGTAATGTGTATAGTGTGTGATATTTATTGATTATGGGTTTGAAAACGTGAGTTGCTTTAATTAAATAAATCGAATTCACTGTATGAAGTGTTAAACATTTATGAAGCGCGGCGAATGAAAGTGTTTTGTTTTGAGTTAGTGGCAGTGATGGACGTTTAATATTTGGTTTTGTCTGGTTTGTCTTAATTGGATTATTTGAAGTAGTTCCGGGCATTCTATAATAGGGGGCTATTTTTTGTAAGAATATTACTTCTGCTGAATTTCCAGCGTCGATATCTTAAAAAACAGCTGACTTTCAATATCTGATTTGATCAGAGAATTAATTTGAACTTTGAGTTCACATTATAATAAATTAAAAGTGTGGTTCTACGAACATCATTCTTCTTTCGTATGGTGGGGAGTCTACTGACATAATAATATGCTTATATTATATCAGTTTGTCACAACCCTACAGAGAGGGTAAAGAAGTGTGCAGTCCAATCGAATCGGAACGTATTACTTTGTCTGGCAACACTATTAGGTACGTCTAAGCAAGCTCCTTTGATTCAGATCATTGCAAGTTATAGTTTTTTGGCATGTTTGATCTTGTTTACCATTTTGGCATGTTTGATCTTGTTTACCATTTTGAACGCTTTAATAAACACGCAAATCGTGAGTGTTGTTTCATGAACACTTCTCTCCTAGTTTTGTTTGTGTGAGAAGTTTGTCATCATTTTGTTATTTTAAAATATTTCCTATTTATTTGACGTATTTGATAGAAGTGCGTGTTTTCGTACTGAAGCGAAACTAAAATAGGTTCCTAAACTCATGTTCCTTTTTTTCATTTTGCAGAGCTGCCCACCAATAGGGGAAAATATAAAAGAAAAACTAATAGGAAACTATTTAACGAAGGTTTGCTGAAAGATGCAAAGGAAAGAATACAAAGAGGTGAAAGTAAAAGATCTGTTGCACAGTCCTTGAATATACCAGAATCTACGTTGAGAAAAAGGCTCAAAACAGGGACTATTCCTGTGTCACTGGGCAGATTTAAGAAAACTTTTACTCCTGAATTAGAACAAAGCTTGGCAGATCACTGCCGAAGATTAGATAGTTGTTTGCAAGGACTGACAAAAAAGGATTTAGGAAGAATTGCTTACGATTTAGCCGAACAAAATGGTCTCGATCATAGATTTAATAAGGACAAGAAACAGGCTAGCAAAGAATGGGTTGAAGAGTTTGCAAGAAGCCATGAACTTAGTTTCAGTCAACCAAAAAAAAAATTGTAGTGCGCTCCTTGTGTTTAGTTTCACTGGTATGCACTCCTGTGGCATGTGACGAACACCCTGTAGCATGTGACGAGTCATATATTTATGCCATTTAAAAATTGTACATAATTGTTGATTAATTTTACAGAATTTATAAAATATACCTATACCCAAGAACCAAAGTTTAATAATAAGATAACACTGACGTCTGTAACGCTGTACGAAACGTTAGAAAAGAAGGAGGAATAGTAACCCAAAAATATCTATAATATACGGCCGTGAAACTTTCAACTCATCTCATTCTATATTATGATATTATATGATATGATATTAAAAATGTGAAATAGCAGTATCCTTTGTTTCACACGCTACGCCGAGATTCGAACCCGCGACCGCTGGATTCGGACTATTATAATTTATTTTTTATGACGACCTTTCTATGTAAACCGTATTTAACAAATACTATTTTTAATGCCAATAAAATTATACTAATATCTTTATCTCAATGATCCATCTTACAATTTTTATGTTTAATAATCCCTAAATAAATAAACCTCACGGTTAAGATAAAATATATCTGGACAGTTCAAATTATGTGAAAAACTTGAGAAACATAGTTCGTTATTCCCCGCCAACTCAATTCGCGATCGTTCGTTTCAAGATTATTGTTTAGGTTTGTTTCGGTACCACTAGCGCCATCTCTGGCCGAAAAGTTTTATGTCGGTGTGAAATAATAATCCATTCAAATACAGGATTTTATATTTTGATGTAACAATGTAATAGTTGCGTTCTATCAAATTCAGATCTTTTTCGCTTGCATAAAATGGTTTCGTGACTAAATTAAATTGTCTCAAAAAATTATTTCAATGTTACTAATAATGCTAATTTTAATTCCCGTGGGATTATTGAATTTAGGATATTACCTTCAACTAACATTCTAACCTTTAACTACACTGAAAAAATAATCAACATTATTTTTCTGTACGGTATTTATCAAATTAATGTGAATTTAATAAAGTGGTAAATTTAACCGTGTATTATAATAATGACTCATAAAGAGCACTATTATTATTATATTCCCTTACTTTAATTTATAATGTGTCCCTGCGTTAGTTTTGTTTATTATTTTAGCTTTTAATTAATTATTATTAATCAATAATTATATACTACGCCTACCTATGTTGTGATTTGTTTTGGAAATGGTGGATCCAGCTAAGAAATAGGGGGGTCGGGGCCGGGTAAACTTAAAATTATTCATAAACTGCTCGTTCATAGATGGCGCTAGTTTAATTATTTTATGAAAAAACACTTTTGCAAGTTACGCTTTAAAATATTTGGATGAAATGTTCGTTTGCGCCTGTACAAATGGTTTATATGAATATGAATGAATAGTTATTTATGTCCACAACAAAAACTCAATTCTTTCAGGAAAGACATACAAATACAATATTGTATCGGTGATTCAATCCAGGAGGCCATGTGTAAAATTATTTCTTTCGGGATTTATGTCATCTTTGGTGATGCTGTGCAGAAGGAACATTCATTTTAAAGACGCATTCTTAAGGCGTCTTCACATTGTTCAAGCTAACTTTTTTTTAATTTTCAGCAAAATACAAAAACGTAAAAGAGAAATACGATTCGGAACAAAAAAATAAAAGGTGCGCATTTTGTGATCGCAAAAGAGACAGGAAGACACGAATGCTTTGTAGCAAATGCAACAAGCCTGCTTGCTTATTACATATGGAAAAGCTTTATTTTTATAAATGTCCAGACTGTCGAAGTCGAAACTGACCCGCTCTTGTCAATCCGTAGGTACATGCATATTTACCCATTCATTAAATATGTGAGTAAGTCCTTCACAACCCCAGGGGTCAGTAGTTTTACACAACTTTTATATTTTTACTTTGAAATTTCATTAAATTATTCAAGTTCTGAATAACAACTGGCACCAAGGACGGCTTGTTCCGGAGAATTTGAACAATTCTTGAAATTTCAAAGTTAATTTTCAAGTTATGTGAAAGATTTTTTCAAGTTCTGTTATTATTTCAGTTCTGACAAGCAACTAGCCTATAATGATATTATAATAACAGAACCTGAGTAGGACTTTCACAGAACTCGAAAATGAACGTTGAAATTTGATGAATTGTTGAAATTCTGTGAAACAACCCATCCTAAGTATTATAAATTATATACTACCTATAAATATATATTTATAAATAAAAGTCTTATATATATTTTATTAATATACATGGTCATACTCGTAAAGCAAGTAAATATTTTTTTTGTGCTAAATATTGTGAATTTTCAGCAAAATACAAAAAAGTAACAGAGAAAAACGTTGCAGATAGAAGTAGGAAAAGGTGCCAATTTTGCGATCGCAAACAGGACAGGAAAACGAGAATGCTCTGCAGTGGGTGCAACAAGGCGGCGTGCATATTACATATGGAAAAACTATACTATTATAAATGTCCACTCTGTCGAAGTCCAAATCGAAATGATGACCCTGACCCACTTTTGTAAATCCCTTATATTATTCACAGGCAATTAATATGGTGCTCTTTTCTTTATTATTTCAATAAATAAATGTGTATTTGCTATATTATGGATTTTTTATGTTTTAAAAATAAGTCTTGATACAATATGGACGGAAAATAAAGGGTAGATAAATAACAAAATCCACGTTATAATATACGCGTTAATAGGTGGCGTTCATTTAATTAAAATACATTTGTGCAAGTTGTGTTTAAAAATATTAAGATGAATTATTTGTTTGCGCCCGTACATACGCAATATGAATATGAATAAATAGTGTTGTGCGTGCAAAATCTCAATTATTTCATGAAAGGCTTACAAATCCAAAATTGAATTGAATCACCGTACAGTATTGTATTTGTATGTCTTTCTTGAAAGAAATGAGAAAATGAACATGCATTTTATAATTTAAATTTATAGCAGTGCTTAACAACAGCGCCATAGACAACATAATGAAGTCATAATATTTTATAGCTCCAAGTGGGTACTACAAACGGCATAATGACAGAATTCACGCTTTTTTAATTCAGCGATTTTCTATATTTTGTTCATGAATCCTAAAAATATGCGATAAACGATTAAATGTAACTTAAAAATGGCTCTCTAGCACTATAAGCAGTTTATATTTCTCCATATTAAAATTCGGGCGGGAATTTTCCGAACCAAACACCCATATAGCAGAACGCTCCAGTGGTTAGTGTAAACAGTAGGGGTTGTGCTACTCCCGACCACTAAATACTTGTCACAGGTCAAGTTGCCTGTTGGCAAATACTTACCCTACTTCCTAAGGCTAGCTTTAGACTTGTAAGTTTTTTCGTAAATTTACGACTTCTAGCCAATGGGCGTATTGGATTTTCAAAATGCAATATGCTAATAAGTCTAAAGCTAGCCTAAGAATATTAGTTCCGAGCACTGACACCATACTGTCGGTCATTACCTAGAGCTAAAAGGTAGATACTTTTGCACCGCGTGGAAATCAAACCCGCTTTGGAAGCCCAACAGTGGGAGGATTTTTCTCATGGTGCAGCCTGTACCCGAATGCACTGTTTTATATATAAGTGATTTTTATATTAGAGTCCCCAACCGTCTGGAGCCAGTAAGACTATGACATCCCCAATTGGAATATGCGAAGCTGAAGGAAATTGGAAAGATGAAGGTGAAAGGCACCTGGCTATTCAGATCTGGCCACCCAACACGACTAAAGTTATTTCAAGCAATGTTTCAATACCAAACGTTTGGTCATCTACTCTTGGAACGTGCCGAAAATATACAATTTATTATTAGAAATTAATGAATTGTGAAATAACAAAATCAATTAAATTTGCTTAGGACGGGTTGTTTCGGAGAATATGAATAATTCATCAAATTTCAACGTTCATTCTCGCGTTCTGTGAAAGTCTTATTCAAGTTTTGTTGTTATACCATTATAGGCTAGTTGCTTGACAGAACTGAAATAATAACAGAACTTGAAAAATAACTTTGAAATTTGAAGAATTGTTCAAACACTCCGAAACAACTCGCCCTTAGGACATTGAAATTTGTTGAAACTGTTCAAATTCTCCGAAACGACCCGTCCTTCCTTCATTTTTTGCGCCCCATTCCCATGATACGAAAATATGCTGTAGAAATTCTCTAGTCACTACTTCAGACGTTAGATTTTTAGCTCTTTCACACCTCATTTCAGTAGTAACTTCTTACACCTAACACTAGTATATTACAGACGGATTCAACTCTACGGGACAAGTAACAAGCAAGAAATTTGATTATCTCAAAGGCATTCTCGGAAGTTCCGCTGTAGGCACAGACGGAATATTCCGCATTACAAAGGAAGGGTCGTTTCGGAGAATTTTGTTAAGTACGACGCTATTTTCAAGCTTTTTAGTAATTTCAGTTCCGCCAAGCAGCTTGCCTACGATTAAATAACAGAACCCGAAGAGCTTCGCCCCACCCGAATTATGATAGAAATTTTACGAATTATTCAAGTTATCTGTGAAGATACGTGCAATTTAAGCTGGCAAAATACCGCGATCAGTCTGAGAAATCTACGTATGCTGCTAATGCTTGTCGAAGCTAAAGCATCAACTTTTTTATTAACAAATAAAAGTTAGGGCCCCGATGACAGCAAAAACCAGAGAATTAATTTTTGGCACGGCACTTAAAATTCCACCTGCACGACTTGGCATTCCAGCAGTGGAATATTTGGCCAGTCACATTATGAAATGCGCAGGGCAAGCATAGTGAGGCAAAAAAAAGAAATATAAATTAACCACGCGCGAAATCTGCTATTGATTAACCAACCCCAGCACCGAAGTGACACATAATAAATGTCACGAATTACGGCGCCTAAGTATGTTTCTACTTAACGAGCAACGGGGTTATACTACTCCCGTTTGCACAAGTACGCTATTTTCGAACCATCTCGGCCCATATTAAATACTTACCTTCAACAGGTCACAGCCAAAATACTCACCTAGCATGGGACTTTCACCATTACCTCTGCGTTTTACCTTACCACACTACTTTACCGGCCGCATACTCCATTTTACCACACATTACCTCTGAACAAAGAATGTATAGCTGTCCAGAATAAGGGGGGGTTGCATTTTTCCTACCCTTCCACCCACTTCGGCACCCCCTTATTCCTTTCAGCATTACATTCCTCTTTCCGTAATAACCTGGCGGAGACCAGAGCAGCACATTGGGGGGACGCATTTTCCACCCTACCACCCTCTGCTGCCCCCCATTGCGCTGCACGGTTCCCGTCTGCACATCAATTTTAGTTTTTGTCACATCACTTGTACCTCTGAAATCAAAGAAAACAAATTTGACACTTCACTTACACACCTCTGGAATTCAACAATAATGTATTTAATATAGAGTATATTGGGGGGTGCATTTTCCACCCTACCACCCTCTGCGCCCCCCATTATACTACTTCACACCAAAAAAACAAGTTACAGATGTTCACTTCACTTCAAAATCTGAAATCAAAAAAGCAGTTTCACAATAATTATCAACCGTAATAATTACCGATTACCAGATACCTTCACTTTTACCTCACTGAAAACTTCACATCACAATTACAACATTTATTTTGAATTCAAATTTCATAAAGTAGTAAATATTTCATAGTAGTAAATGTTGAAAGTAGTAAATATTTCAAAGTCTTAAATATTTCATTCGACCAATTGCAGACATTTCTGCAAGAAGTCTACTTAAGTAATTCATGGAAGAAGTTTGCCAGAGCTATCGATATTGTACATATAATAAGGACTAGGTTTAATGTGGTATTGTAAAATCGAATTTTAAAAAACATCGTTGATCCACAGAGTATAAAATTATTCTTCCTACCTTTTGAAGTTCTCAGCCGAAGAAGTGATTGATAAAATATTAACGGGACTTGAACCCGCAATGGAAGCAATATATATATATAATCCTTGAATGCATTTAATCTTCTAATTCCCAAAATCAAATACATAAATTTCATCCAAAACATTTAAATAAGATTCACAATAGTTTTAGAACATACAAGCAAAAAATGTGTGGAACAAAGATGCAAAAAAAAATCGCAGCTCTGGCCAGTCCTTTGAAATAATAAACACCTTTCTCCATTACCACCCCGATAGTACTATTGTATAAAAGCAATGGGTTGGCCCCGGAGCAGAAGGCCCAGGGGTCAGCAGTACCAGCAGAATGTGAACAGTTCCTCAGGCTTTGTGATAAAACTTGGATTTGGAATCCTACCTTGTGCGTCACCGACAGCGCCACCTTCTCCCGCTACACCAGCTATTGTCGTATCGCCTGTTACAGAGCCGTCGCCAAATCCTAAACAAACAACCCCGCATTAGACACAAGTCTCTATGGGATGATGTAGTGAAGTCAAAACATGTAAGAATCGACAACTTACCAGTCATGTCCATGTTCGAGTCGTCTTCGCCAAAGTTGCCATCATCGTTATTAGTGCCATCATCATCATCTTCCCATAGCGATTCATTAACAAATTCAGGTTCCATTTTGGGGGCCACGGCAGAGGGTTCTTCATCGTCAGGTATGGTAACAAAGTCATCTTTGGAGTTGGCTCCAGAGGGTCCGGCTTCCAGGGGGTCGACACATTTTCTTTTTGCAGGTGCAGGCTGAGAGGATTGCGGGTTGCTAGGAGTAATTGATGGCCTATTTGGTCGTTTAAGTGCTACTGGGGTAATTGGCTTAGAATCTAATTCAGTCTCGATTTTGTTCAGGGATTGCCGCTGCTGCGAAGAGCGAGGCCCGGGGCGTGAAGATGGCTTTGGCTTAGAGGCGGGCAGGGAGGTGTCGTCTTGGTTACCAGTCAGGCCTTTGACTTGAAGTTGTTCGGCCGTACTGATAAATGACGCTAATTCTTCTTGTTTTACATTTACTTCGCCTTGGTACATAAATTGTAAGAGATCTCTTAGAGCGTTATAACTAACATCTTTTAAAAATACTGAAACAAAGAGAAAACAATCATTAGACATGGACATTCCAAATTTCGCTTGCAAGTGAAAGTTGTGGTGTTTTTGATCAAATGAAAGCCAAAAGATTGTATTGGCTCCGGAGCGAAAACAGTAGGAGACAATAAGCAAAAAAAAGTTATCAACATATAGTAATAGGCTAATGTTATTTACCTATTGGATGCTGTGTGGGGTTCATTTTGAACATTTCTTGGAAATAGGGGGAGCACACGGATAGCACTAGCTTGTGTGCCTGCAGCAGGCGGCCCTCGGCGGCCAGCGTCACATCCACCAGGTCTCCACGGGACAACAGCCCGTGGAACCCGGTCGACATATTGGAATGGAAATTGTTCCAACATAATGAAAATTGCTCGTCCGACGCCATGGCGGACGCTTTGTGTTTGACTTAACCCTGAAAATAAAATTACAAAAACCAGTTTAATAACCATCATAAACAAACTAAAATTCAGTAATAAAAATAAATTCATACGCGATTATGTTTGAAATACGGGAAATAAGCCGCCGGGTGTAGATGTTAATGTTCTAAATTCAATCTACTATCCAAGCGAAATGATGTTATGGTCGATCTCAATACCGGAAAACTTGTTATTAAACAGAAATGTTTACTTTTAATACCTAATTGAGAAAACGCGGCGCAAAGACGCGTTGTGAGAAAATGGCGGCTACGGACACCGGGCGGCGTCACCTAGCCCGCGCATGCGCCGGGCGCTCAAGCTAGATCAATACCCGACCGCACTACAAACGGCAATCAATTATAATCCACAGCAGTTATAGAATTTTATTTAACATTGCATTATGAAAATCTACGAAATGCCCAAATTGGGCCGAAAGAAGGCAGGGCGCTGCTGGCAAAGATGGCGTCCTAAAACGCAGTTCCAAACAATGGCAAGCTTTCGCGCTAAAGTTAAATATCAAAGAATTAAGAGGTACAACGAATGCTACGTCGTCACGTTAGAGGGTACCGGCGGTAAGAAATTTGAGCATTATATACAGGCGGGTGTAAACGTTACAAGTCGACAAAACTGCATTAAAGATGGGCGGCGGGGGGCAGAGAGGGTGGATTTAAGTAACGCGAAATGTAATAAGAACAAAAATAGATAACACGGCCGTCAATATTGGTAAAACATGGCAGATATCCGTTAGCGTCACTGACGCCACACGGACCGCCATCTTGTACTTTGCAGGAAATTGAGAAGATCACAAATGTTTGACAAATGGGAGCACTAATATTTAAGGATTCTTACCTGAATAAGTGTTTTCTGCAACCTGCGGTTTAAAAACATTCAATGCTTTTGGTTGATAATGTAGGACAGGATGGCTTCTCTTTTGACCGCAACCGCTCACGCACCCAAGTAGTTTGATGTCCCGAATCGGAATGATGACGCCTAGGCGGTTTCGCAGCGATGCTTCCAAACCACCACCGAGCTCAAGTTTTAAAATAGTTCCAGTAACGTCAACATTTTCATAATTAAATGTTAATTAATACATTGGACATGATTTATTTTTATTACCTATGAATAAAATAAATACATTTATTTTTTTCAAAGAGTATTTAAGAAATAATACTTAAAAGCTCACATCTTGACTACCATTTAACACACGGGTGTATTCGGTTTTTTTATGGTGAATAACAGTTTTTTTTTTGTTCTCTACAAAATTTTATACCTTCGTATTACGTTACTCAATATACCAATTCATATCAATACTGATAGTGATTATAATATTCGTGAAATTGATTAAAGTGTAGATTATATTCATTGTTAGAAATTGGACGATAAGTAACTTTGTAATAAATTGAATAATTTGAAACAAGAAAATAAGAAGTATACAGATTTAGGAAAAATAATGTTAACTTCGTTTAATATACGAAAGATGACAAATATAATAATACAGATATGTGCGTCGCAGATAAGCCGCAATACAGATGGGGAAAAATAATAATGGTACTACTTATAGTTTTATAGTTTTTTTTATGTCATTACATTAAGGGTAGTTTTTGGATTAAATAATATATATTCACATGTCAAAAATTTACAAATCATCATACAGAAATAACATATCATACACACATTTAATACATTTCAGTACAATAAATACTTACTACATTTTACAATCACAATACAGACACATCTTAGCTATATTTTGAAAACATTATACAGAAATATGTCAGTTACATAAACAAATAATTATTTTTCTTTGATGTGGGATGGAGATGTTTTAAATATATCGAAATGGTCTGTATATGTATTATTGACAGTTCGCTGAAATCGTGGGGAGTGATATGAATACTTAGTGCTATGGTTGTCACAGTGAAATAGATGGTAAAGTAGAGTTTATTTTACGCTGCGTATACCTATATAACCTCAACTTAGGGGAACGAAACGAGCAACCGCAAATTTCGCGAAACGCCGCATGCAGTTGCTTCATTCCTTTTCCGTAATTCGTGGTTCTGTTCGCAAACTTACAGTACCCTAACAGGGACACGAATATTAATAACACTAAAGTTGAGGACAGTCTCGGGTAGAAAGTAGCGGTAGTTTTAGATTAGATATTAATGTTTTGCAGCAGATATTAATCTCAGGTTGTCTCAATTCGTATTCAACATATCTAAGAAACTTCCTTCTAGGCTACTACAATTAGCGCTAAAAAGTGGGTCGCGATCGTAATTATTCCGGTAGTCCAAATTTTTAGCTACTTTAGCCGAAATTTGCATTGGAAATGAGATATTTCGGAAAAAATGGATTTTGGCGCGATTTCGGCTGGTTTTTTCAAAATGAGCACAGGTGTGTCAAGGTGGGAAACTCAGATTTTATATCAGGGGACCAGTTTATAAATCATATAAAAAAATTGGGACTACTGGAATAATTACGATCGCGAATCTCTAATTCCACTTTCTCCAAGCAGTGTATGTTACAGGTATACATTGGAGACCACACAGGAGATGCATATTCTTGCTGTGATCTCAAGAAGGACTGATCTCTTCAATCTTCAATTGAAACTTACAATTCGTAATAATTATTTATATAAAATTGTGGCATAACTTTTAATTTTATAAGAAAACAAGAATTGTTGTTAACGATAATTTGAAAAAGTATCTCAAAATCTATAAAATGGTTTTATTTGATGGCTTTTATTGCTCACACTATTAAAGGTTTTATCTTTCTATTCGAAAAATTAGAAGAAACTACGTATCTACCAACCTATTATTTTATTACTTTTCTTCCAAAGGTATTTACAATCTTACTGATGTTTCTTTCCGTTTTGTAAAGTTTAGTAATTATTTTGTTATTTTAGTTGATTATTTTAAATTTTTATTATCTTCCTGTTTTGTATATGTGATTATTATTTATATTTCTATTTTTTTTATTTAAGTTTACTATTTATGTTTATTATTATTTTGGTCTAAGTTCACTTTTAGGTATTTTAAATAATGTATTTTTTCCAACCTATAAACTATAATGGCGCTGTTCCCTAATTCAAATACGAAAAATCATTTATCAATTGAATTGGGCAGTTTTGTTAACAAATCCTTTCTGTAACTAGCCTTAAACTTTCTGCATTTTTAAATATATCAAAAAATTAAATATTATCTATAATAACAATTACAATAATAAAAAAATATATATATTTAAATCATGTTATATCGTAAGCTTGTTTAATGTTTTCGGTTTTATGACATTTTGAATACACCACTGTTAAAATCGATGCGATTTGCGTCGTAGCGTCAGCCGGCGGAGTAATTTTCTAGGAGCCCGTTCGGTGCTGCCGCCAGACGAAACGGCCAATGCCCGAAGTACAATTAAAACTGGTTTTACTGCGAAGCTTCGTACGATGTAGTAACGATATTTTTGACCTTCGGCCGTTGTAAGACGGTGAAATAATTTGTTATGGCAGCCATGTTGGATAATATACCATTACTACCTACCGATATGATTTTTTAAAGATAGGTACTTGTTTCACCGATTGACGTAATATAGGGACCGATATTTCGTCAGAATTTTGCATTATCATAAACTTGCAAATGAATCCCATCCCAAATGAATAGATGAGCTATAGTTTTCGTAAAAATATTTTCCAATTTTCCATTGATTTGTAAAACAGTAGGTAGGGTTTTAGCTTTAGTGTTTTAACTTTTTTCCGTGGTAGTACCTACAATCGTATGATTTAATGCATAAACAAAAATTCAATTTTCCCTTTTGAAGGTTATAGGTAAGTATTGAAATCACCATGACCGTGAAAACAAAGTCAAGGGCACAGTTATCATGCCAAAACACATTTTTCGTTGTATGTTTTTATTACAAGTAATAAAGTATATATATATATATTTTTAATGGATTCTACAATAAATAACCGAGCCTTCGCACGACATATTTTTCTTCACAAAATACCTTAAATATAATACATCAATGCTAAATACTCTTTATCGAATATCCTAATAAGTCAAACAGTAAATTTATGAATGTAGTGAGGTGCAGTTTATTCATATTGTTAACTTGTCTAAATTGACTAATGTAAATTTTGTTAACATTTTTTTTTAAATCTCCACCTTTGTCTATTCAGCTACGTACCTATAATGATTATGTTGTGTCTACTTATTTCTTATTTATGATTTTTCAATACCTACCCAACCTACGACCTACGATTTGCTGTTCCTGTAATAAAATGCATAAATTGGTAGATGGCCTTCAATAAATAATAATATTATGCCGGCCGGCGCAGCATCTAGATGGGTGCGTGCGCACCCAATCGATTCAGCTGTCAGACAGTTGGCGGGAATAATAGTAGCGGTGGGGACATTTTAGCCGGGAAATAATAACAAACCTCGCACTACCTGACTACTTGTCTAGCCCCTGCACATTAGGAACCCCGGCTAAACCAAAATCACATAGATCCCCATCCCCAGTGGTTATTTATGCCATTTTGTATTGGTTAAACACTCAACAGCAGCTGCAGTTGTGCTGGAAGTGTACCTACTTTGACTTATTTTGTTCATTTAGATTTAGCCCATCGTCCCACGGGTCGGTAAGCAACGGACTTAAACCAAAACCTCCTAGATCACAATGTCGGGAAGCTGAATCAAATAAGCCTCCTAACTTGTATGGGAATTTTCAAAAATGTGTTTTAAATAAACTAAAACATTTTAATAAATTGAATATACATAAGAGTTGAGGAGGCTGCTTTGAGTGTCCCGGCCTTGTGTTCCACACTATGCTTTTTGATTGCTTTACCCGTGGGACGACGAGCTTAAATTAAAATTAGGTGGCTGGTGCTATGGGGCCTCGAATTATATCATTAAGGGGAAAGAGTTTTGAACGCTGTATTTCCAAAGGATAACAAATTATTATAAGCAATATCTCACAAGTATCAATGTTGTGTTTGTCTGTAATTAGTGATAGTATCAACCAAGTTTAATTATATATCAACCAAATGTAATAAATTGTATTTCGAGAGCTTTGATATGAATCACTGTTGACAAACCTAAGAAAAAAAAAAAAAAAAAAAAAAGTAAAAATAAATGCCGCCGACAGGAATTGAGCCAGCACCTTCCGATGTCCGGTCAGGTGCTCTGGACCACTGAGCTACGTCGGTTTATTTCCAACACGCCAAATAATTCAATAAGTACTAGTACTTCAATAAATAATTACTGCTTATTATATTTTTTCACCTGTAAATTTGTGTAATTTGTATTGATATTTAAATTTCTAATAAGTGTATTTTTAATAAATGTGAAAATATATTATAATTACATTATTTTTAAATAAATAAATTGTGCAATAATTAAATTTACTTGCGCGCGCCGTGTTATTTCGAAACCGTGTCAAGCGTAATTAATTTGTATCGCTTGTTTTTTTTATTTTTTTTAACAAATACACCAGTACCTACCATACGACTAAGCCTACGTTTTTACATGTTGTACTTCTAGTCTTAAGCTATACACACACAGCAGAGCCAGGGAACCAAAAAGCCCCGCGCCGCGCCGAGCCGAAACTCAAACTCACTTGAATATTTGTGAACAAAAAATAACCTACTTAATTTACCCTATACGATTTAAGTTCACAAGTTCGAGCTGTTTGCTTGATGGTGACGTAGTTAGTGATGCCATGATGAAATCAATTCTGAGGAAAGATTTCTCTATGAAGTTCTCTAGCCACCTCAATATAACAACTACCCCCTAATAAATATTTTGCAACCTACCGATTTTTTTTTTCATTTCAGCAAAATAAAAAGCTCGGGGCTAAATGGCTATGGTGTGTGACCAGCTTAAGGTTGTTTCGAAAACGAATATTTTTTTATAATGTCGAAGGCAAATCAATCATATTTAAATTTCAACGTCGTATTATATTTTTCTAATTATTATGTACTTTTTTACACGTTTAAATACAAAATAAATCTATATCATCACAGGATTTGGCTTAAGTTATAGCGCGGTTCACTCATTTTAGTCTGTCAGAGTGCCCTGTGAACCTCATCAATCCCGCCGGGGAATGAATGCAGGGGCATTCATTGACCACACGTTCGGTGGTCTGTACCGCACCGCATTCACACATCGACTCTTTAAGACCCCACCTGTGCATCGAATTAGCACAGCGGCTGTGGGAGGACCTTATCCTATTGATCCAGGCTGTCTCAGTGGTGTCGTGTACGAGATGGACATTTCTCACGTCGGCTATCTATCTTCTGAAGTGAAAGGTATTCGGAGGAGCCTCTGTCCTTCCATCAAGAATGGTTTTCGGGACTTCAAACCGCGTGCATGGTGAGAGACTACATCACTATGCAAAAGTATTGCCCTGCATTCCCTCAGTATTGCAATCTCTCGCCTAATATTTGGCTGGGTTATATTGGCGTGGTTGTTATGTAAGTACGAGGGAGCAAAGATAGAGGTGTAGGTTTTAAAGTCCTGATGGTATTTCGCATTGCGTCATGAACATCGACCATGGGAGTGTGGGCGCTTCTAGCCCACACTGGAGCACAATATTCAGCTGTTGAGAAAACCAGGGCAAGCAGGCCTCAGCACGGGCAAGCCACCCAGTGAGGCCTACATTACTGGAAAACATAAATTGTAAAAAAAAAATGTACCAAATAAATAAAAAAAAATTAAAAAAATGGATGCCGTTCTTAGGGTGTTGGCGTCCCACCCCCGGTAGTTCCAGCTGCTTATAAAACTTTTTGTATAATATTCTATAGCTCACTAGGAATATTCCGTTCTTAAAATCTTTGTAAAAGCCTGGCTGGGCGAAAAACACAAGGTTTATCAATAATAGATTTTAAGATTTAAAAAAAACTAAATTAGATACAGGGTCGCGATCCATCACTTGGAAATCGCTGGAATAACCGTTTCGATTAGTTTTATCATTTTATGCACAGTAAACAAACAATAAATTGGTGTGCAAAATAAACATCTCAATAATAATAAAATATATTGCAATGGAAACCACACACGTGAAGATAAAAAACACGCTTAGTTTGTAACCACAGACATTGACAACTTCAATAATATTCTGTATTTTAAATATTGTATCCATTGTATAGTCCTTGAACCTGTTTATTTGTTAAGTTTATCGACGGTTGGTACTAGCTACCTATCTATACCAAATGTATAAATATGGATTATGTTCAAAATACCTATCTCTATCTAGGAATAAAATTACTATATGAGTCCTTATCTATCTTTTTTAAAAATCTTAAAATCTATTGATGATAAATTTTTCGTTGTTCTTACTTATCTTTTTATTTTATTTGATTTTACGCCCAGCTGGGCTTTTACATGGATTTTAATAACAGAATATACCTAGTGAGGTATAGAATATTATACACAAAGTTTTAAAAGCATGAAATAACGTTAAACTGAAAATAAAACAATATTAGTACAACACATAACAGAAACATAAAATAATATTTTTTTATTTCTTCCGACTTTATGTCCGTTATGTTTTATTAATTACTTATGTAGTTTCATAATTTTATACAATTTACCTTGAATTCCCTTAACAAACACAAGCGTTACTCAGGACACTCGTACATACCCACAACACAATTCTATCGGTTTACTCTTCAGTGTGTAAAAAATGTGTTTTAAGTTGTATCCTTTCTTCCTCTTTTACCTCGTTTGTCCGCTTCAGAAATAATGTTTGGTCACTTTCATCCGAAGTAATAACTTGAGCTAACATCTGGTTAACTTGTCCAGCTTCAGTGTTTCTGTCTATAAACAGTGTTTTTTGCATCATACTAAAAGAATCCCGTTGTGAGATTACGCCCAAGGAATAAGTTTGCCAGATAATTTGTTGTTGTCGAACAACAAATTCATTCCAGTCCTGTTTAGGTACCTACTGTTTTTGTGACTTACTTTTGCATAAACGAGTCTTACTTACACGTGTCTTAAAGTTAAATACTCCAAACACGAACTTATTTTTTTGCCATTTTTTAAGAAAAATACCGCGCTCCAACCAACACAACCCAACAGGATTTATAAAAGAGATTAAAGGTAGTGATGGCAAACCGTTTTCCTTTAGTGGGTCAAATTAATCGTAATTGCCTACAAGGGTTATATCAATCTCAGATTTTTGTTTGGAAGTTAGTCAATCCCGATTTTTATTCCCGATAAAAACCTATGATATTTTTGTTAAGAAATAAATTTATTACGTAATAAAAAATTACGAAAATTTATGAATATTAAGCAAAAACATGTACGAGTAAATGTTAAATGTCACATTTTAGTTCGCCACGTTGATCAAAAATTGTCCAAATTGTAATGTAATTTCTTTCATTGATTTAAAATAATGCATCACCTTTCTATTCATTTGAAGGAACTTTATAGATGAATCTCTTTTTTGGTTTATTTAATGACTGTGTTTGTTTATTATATCGGACCAAACTAATTGTAATGTGAAGAAACTCTGTACCAATGTAAATATGTATTTCCCAAGCATATAAACTGTACCCGTTTACCAAAAATGGTTAATTTGTTTCATTGGTTAGCTATCACTGATGCAGAACTTGTAACCGCATTAATACTCGGGGTCTTTTTTTAGCCTAGGTTAAAAAACACGCTGGCAGTTTTTTACTCCCCTTCTAAACACTGCTTTTTCGTATAGGTTGAAAAGCCTGCACCCGCAGGTAAGGGTATTATGGTAGTTGAGTTGAGTTGAGGTACAATCACATTGGCGAGATTATTTCAATTAATCCCTTAGACTCTTAGTCCCTTAGTAGACACTGTGATCATTGGATAAATAAATTTTAGGTGATTTATTCTAAAGCCGCCAGAGAAGCTGCATACATCAAATAAAAATAATTTAAAATTACTAACATGATTTCATAGATTTTAGTATGGAGGACACCGGTGTCCCATCCACAGTCTACAGGTTTTAAAATAACCATATTTATTGGTTATTATATGAAACACGGAGATAGTAAAGAAGTACGTATGATTAGACACTGTAAGGCTTTCTTTTTTTTTTTTTTTGGGAAAATCAACAGATTATTTACATATATAAGAATAAACTAAATAATAAAGATAAAATCCAATAACAGATTTTCACTTAAAATTATAATAATAATAAAAAATATTAAAACAAGAAACTAAGGGTTCTGTACCCGTGGCCTGAGAAATTTACAAAAAATACAAAATTGTAAATAATAAATAAAAAATAATAACAGATCTAGGAACACAAATAAATTAAAATTTAAAGTTAACTGATATACTAATATACTAATAACCAGCTAAATTTCAAAAATTTAAATTTAACTGATATACTAATAACCAACTAAAATTCAAAACAAAATGTATTGTAAAATTTCAACACAGCAGCAATCAATAAAAGCACTACACAATAGTGATAATAACAATATAATAAATGTATACCTACAACTAAATTGAACACATGAGTATAAATTGGAAGGTAAGTAACTGGAAAGGATTCAAAGCAATAACATGATAACTTCAAGTAGAATATTTAAAATTATTTAATGTTAGTTATTACATATCTTTTAAAGGTTCCTAAATTACTTGAGAATATGTCCATATCATTAAAATTCTTATTAAATATACTACAGGCTCTGAATATAAACGCATTTTGTCTTATATTAGTAGAACATTTATGGAGATGAAAAAGTGATTTTTCTCTAGTTCTAACGCTCGGGACTCTAAAATTAATTTCAGACAGAAGGGGAGAACAATCAATAAAGCCATTGATAATTTTATGGAGATATATTATATCTGCGGAGTCTCTTCTAGTTATTAATGGCTTAAGTCCATAAAGGTCCATCGAGCTGTTTACGTCAAGGTTTGAATTTAGTTTGAAATTTAAATGATGGACAAATTTTCTTTGGATGGCTTCAATGCGATTTATGTAAATATTATATTGAGGATTCCATATGGGAGAAGCGAATTCAAGATGACTGCGAACATAAGAAAAATACAATATTTTAAGTGTTATGATATTATTAAATTCTTTTCCAATACGGAATAAGAATCCTAGCATTCTAAGGGCTTTCTTAACAATCATATCAATATGAGCCTCAAATGTAAGTTTACTGTCAAGTATAACACCTAGATCACGAATTTGTGTAACTTTTTTGAGTAGTTGGCCAGCTATATGATAATTATGGTCAAACTTAATTTTATTTCTAGTGAAGGTAATTACATAACATTTAGAAGTGTTCATGTTGAGACGATTGCGGATACAATAATCATTAAGCCTATACAGATCTTCTTGTAGTTTAAAGCAGTCAATTATAGAATTGATAGGCAGGAATATTTTCATATCATCAGCGAAAAGTAGAACATTTTCATATCATCAGCGAAAAGTAGAACATTTGCATAATTAAAGCATTTTATAATGTCGTTGATGAAAATTGTAAACAGTAACGGTCCCAGGTGAGATCCTTGGGGCACACCTGAGGGTATATTTACAATCTCAGAGATGAAGCCATTTATTGTTACTCCCTGAGTGCGCCCATTAACTCATACCACTCCTTTGTCGAGTGTGGCTCGACATTATAGTAACGCAATTTCGAAAAATAATTTAAATTATCAAATGTATTTTTTTTTCTTTTAAACACTTTATATCTCATTCTGAATATTCCGAATACGCAAAATACATATATCTCGTCAAGTTTCGCCTTTTAGATAATTTTTAAAATCGTATTATTTTTAACCTTGTAAATGCACTGCGCAGTTATTTGGTTGCGACGCATGTAAGTAGGTAGGTACTTGCCTGTCTACCTGCGTAACAATAGGAAGCGCTGAGGGATTTCTCCCAACACATAACAAAGGATTCTTATACCTATTCACTTGTTATCACATAATATTTTGTTCTGTTTGTGTATTTACATTTGTTTTTACTGTTTTTAGTAGCAAATATTTCGTTAGTAGTGAATAAGGGCATATTAAGTTGTTAATTTTATATATTTCTATGTTTTTTGTACTCTATGTAAAGAAAGAGTAATAAAAATTACATATTTTAAAAATTTTTGTTTAACTTTTTATTGAGGCCACTTTTTATCCCTTTTTTGTAAATTAATTAAGGAGTTGGTAGTAGGTAATTAAAAAAAAAATTAGGAGTGCAAAGGGTTAAGATAGGAGACTAACCATCTATATAAATCCCCATGAATTCCCAAAGCTAGTAATTTGGACAAAAGAAGACTGTGGTCAATTTTATCAAACGCTTTTGAGAAGTCTGTATAGATTACGTCAACTTGGATTTGATCATCCATTGATTTAGTAATATTTTCAATGAAAATGGCAAGATTAGATACAACCGATCTTTTTTTCATAAAGCCATGTTGGTTCACGAGTATTACAGACTCGATGCAGTTATATAGTTGTTCATGAACAATTTTTTCAAAAATTTTACTAAAGATTGGTAATTTAGATATCGGTCGATAGTTCTGGACATCATTTTTAGCCCCAGACTTAAAAACAGGTGTGAACCTTTGGCTAAAGGAGGAAGCGCAACATGGTATAATACCCCAAAAATAAATTGCGATAGTACTAGATACTATCTACGTAATACTACGATATATTACGATAGGTACTATGAGCTATTTTTGAATGTGTCGCATTTTAAGTAGGTACTAACTAAACTCTTTTGTAGAGTAATAACAATATTTTAAAATCTACTGTGTGTGTACCCTTTAGTCACTGTGTCGACTTTTTTTATCGAAAGAGACCTTGACACACATGGTGAAGATGTATTTTTTCCTCAATCTAGGGGTATTATAAAATAATAAATATTCCACCATGTGCCACAATTCCAATTCCACATAATAAGAAAAATAGTAGTGATTAAAAACACCATATCCCATATATCCACGATCACTTAGAAGCATGGACCTAAAAAGCCCAGCACAACAACACGAAAATAAAATAATAATAGTTCATTATTCACCACTTTGCATACAAATCAGTTCAAAAGTAGTCATACAAAATGGCTGCCAGGCGATTTCCCCTCACCGTAGATTTGGTTTCAATGCTATTCCTGCAAAATCGCACTAATGCTCTATCCAGGGCTTTTTAGGCTTTTTATCCACGCTTAGAAGCATAAGCATTGTGTGGACATTTAGTTTCATAAATAAACAGGCCATTATCGTCAATTTCACAGAGCAAATCCGTTATTTCCTTTCATACATTGGTCACCGCAGTACAAAAGAATCTATGAACATGTCAGGTTTGAAGAGATTGTTTTTACTCACTAAATCTTATGATCACATTGATATTTTATTATTGAATCGTGCTGAATATTGGCTAAAGCATACATATTATGAATAGGTATGTATTGTTGGGTTTTACATATTTCTCGTTTCTCGGGATTAGGAAAACGTCGGTATAATGGTCACATCAGCGGTACAATTTTACAAAACATTTTGCCTTATTTTACAATCGATGACTAAAAATAACGAGAAATCAGAATGCAGAGCTAAGCAAATAGTTGTTTCATGTTATTATTTTTAACGCTCAGTTTGCTTTATGGCTTTACTGGGATTTCGAGGGCGTCATCATAAATAACTAAAACAATGGATTAATTTTAATGTCGACTAATGCAATAGGTAATAAATTGTTAGTAAAATTGTTTCACCACAATACACGGCAACACAACACGGTAAATCTGTAACAAGTTATCGGTGCGTGTTGTGTTAATGATAAGGAAATTTCTTTACACCTTTATAGTGACAGTCCAGGAGTGTTCTGTTTACTAATTGCGTTATTAAAATTTTGAGCCAGTTTAAGGTAGGTTGTTGTTGGTATCGTTTGATGATGAAATTCCACATTATCTCTTATCTATCTAGGTATCAAGTAAATATCGAGGGAACTTCAGAAAAAATATGAAACGAAATGAAAAGATTTTTATTTTATAAATTTTAAAGCTCATGCCCGTATAATGGTAGTCCAAAAAACAAAATTAAAATAGGTTGATCTCTAAGCTTTAATTGTTTTTCTTTTGATTTCTAGTGCTTAACCAACTCGTTTAGTTTGTCTATCACTTTTATAATTATGGATTAATTAAAAATATATACAAATTGTGAGTAAATTAAGAGTAATATTTTGACGGCACGGATTATTTAATTATTTTACCAATTAACAGAATCAATTTTTCCTTCGTTATAAAGTAACAGGGAGCACAAATGAACCGTTTTATAATGGTTACAACAACTTCCCATTACCTGAGATAATATTCTATAACATAATATAATTAAATATTTCCATCCGAATCTGTATACTGGAATTTTAAAAGTTTACCCGGGCAGCGTAGGATACTTATTTAAATGTTCACCCGGGCAACGCAGGATACTTATTTAAATGTTCACCTGGGCAACGCAGGATACTTATTTAAATGTTCACCTGGGCAACGCAGGATACTTATTTAAATGTTAATCCGGGCAACGCAGGATACTTATTTAAATGTTCACCTGGGCAACGCAGGATACTTATTTAAATGTTCACCTGGGCAACGCAGGATACTTATTTAAATGTTCACCTGGGCAACGCAGGATACTTATTTAAATGTTAATCCGGGCAACGCAGGATACTTATTTAAATGTTCACCCGGACAACGCAGGATACTTATTAATAATTGAAATCAATTCATATGTTAATGTTGTTACTATCCAGTTTGATTCTGATCAAATTAATTCCATGTTATTATATAACTACGTATCATTGATAGGCCCATTTTTGTGTGTGTGTGTTTTTATCACTCCTAGAGTTATACATATATAATGAATTATTTTATGCATAGTAAGCAGATTTATTTTAATAAATCAAATAATGTTCGAGAATTTATTTCGATTCGATAGTTCCTACAACACCTTCTGTCTCAATATAATTTGTCTGAATAAGGAAGTTGAGTCCATTTTTTTTATTTTTTTTTATCAATGTTCGCATTCAAACTTAAATACTGGTATTTTTTTTTTTTTTTTAAAGTTTGTTTTCATAGTTAAATTAATTCTCAAAGTTTAAATTTTATTAAGCCCGCCAAAACGAGCGGAATCCGAGCGGTAACAGGCGGGGTGTAGTGTGACGTCATTAGAACTGTGAAAACCACGTCGCTTAAGCATTATGTATGGAAAAAAATTTAATTCTTCAACAAGGAATTCCAGTAATTTTTTTACCAATGTTAACCGTCTATTATAATTGATGTTATTAAAAAAAAAAAGAAAATTGATTAAGATTTCATAGTTAAATTAATATTTTAAGTTAGAATATTTGCTTTTCACGCCCGATACGGTACTTGTACGGTATCGCCGTCGCTACTTGTTGACGTTCCCCGCGCGAATTCAGGACCACCGCGCAGAAAAGTAAAGACCAAAAGTAAAATAACGGTTTACAGCCCAGTTCACTGTGAGACTTTTCTGAGCGGCCGGCGGCCTGAAGTGTATCACATGCTTTGTGACATGTATAATAATAAAAACATCTAAGTTATGCAATAAACAACATATTATTATAAAGCACTATACGAATATGTATCTTTAGAAATCCATTTCATATAATAATAATAACAAATACGTACATATATTTGACAAACCCAAATAAACCTTTGGCCTATACACCTCTCTCATCTAAATCGACCATCTCTCATGTAATAGAAAGAGATGCACCATAGGTGTTCCGTTGTACGTACAAGTCACGACACATGTGACGACAGAATTCTTTCGACCAATCGTGGAGCGTATACAGTATATTGCTATTGAATGCTTTTTCAAGAACGTTTAACTAATTGTAAGAATAATAATATAGAAATATATTTATATATTTAGAATCGATATTTTTTGATCTACATGAACATATTTTTTATAAGTCAAAATATTTTTCACTCAACTTCCTTATTGTATTAAAAAACTATTTATTATTATAAATCATCCAAACTGGCATAATAAAGGCTTGCTAATTACAAACCATCTTTACAACAAACTATTCAAGTTTATTTTTATAAATATTAACAAAGTTACTACAGATTGCTATATAAGTACTTTCATTTCGTAGATACTCTTGTTATTATAATATAAACTCTTTTGCTCAACAGAAGTAACAGAACCACAGACATTGCATGTCTATGAACAGAACTCTCTGTGATGACCTGCTCTTGTACCTTCTTATATCTTTCATACTCAGTTTACCATGGTATGTACGGTAACCGGATAAATCGTCACAATGATAATTCATCACATCTTTAAAAAGTCATGGAAAGTGATGAAACAAAAACTTTATTAACTGGGTTATGTAGGTTAGGTTAGGTTAAAAAAAAAATTTTTATAAGTTTATATCACTTTTTAAAAGTGTGTTGAATTGTCAATGTGTTGAGTTATCATGGAACCGGTATGTACATCACTTATTATTGTACTCCTGAACAACTTACACAACAATGTATACTTCAAGGCGTAAATAAATAAATAAATAAAATAAATTATGTTCGATATAATATCGTTAGAATGCCAGTACCATATCCAAGTGCTTATATATGAACTCAATATAACGTTTGTTATGTTCGTTTGGTTATTAGTTGACTTTGCGATTAACTGAAATCTAAACCTTGTAGGTAAAATAAATATTTTCTTTGATTGTTACAGCGAATCTAATTATTATTTCAATGCTGAACAACAGTTTTCAGTATAATGTCATGTTTCAATGATTTTTATAATTGTTTAACTTTGCCACTCGGGGTTTTTTTACCTACCATACATACCATAAAAACCTCAACAGCACTGTATTAGTATTAAAAGCGCCTCGGTTCCTTAGCAAATCACAATCGGGATTCTAAGCATACTGATTGTACCAACGTTATCTGTGTGTACTTACCAACTCTAAACCAACAAAAGCAATGCTCTATGTAATCTGAACTAATGGCTTTGGCAGTTGACTAATCGCTCATCGCCCATACATAACAATAACCTTATTTGTCCAGTCCGTCAACTTGTGCTGATTGTGAAACTGAAAATTTCAGTTTATTGGTGATAACACTGATAACTTACCGTTAAGTCCTGTTAAACTACTATCATAGATATCAGACTGTCAACAGTTACGACTGAGACTCCAAACGAGAACCTTTAGTCTTGTTGGTTATTGGCTCATTTATATCGATCTTACATTTCAATTTCCAGAATTACTAACATTATCTAAACTAACTTTTTGCAGAATTAAAAAGTAAGTAAAACTGTTTTTGCCTGCCGTTGCCGGTTGACAAAACAACACATCAGCAAGTACGAGATTAAAAAGTATATTAAATACTTAGCCACTGATAGGAAAGATGGCCTTAGATTTGGTGGATTTTTAAAAAATTAGGTATGTGGGTAGGTACTCAAGTCAAACTCATTGTACCTACATTGATAAAAGTCAATACGAAACGAAACCAAATTGTATGAGTTCCAATCTGCGCTAGAGGCACTGTCATCGTAAATGTAACTATATTATAGTCGGATCGTTTTGTATAAATCATATCAGGTACCTAATTCCCAGAATAAGAATAAGCCCTTTCTTCCATGGTTTGGGAAGGAATCACCAAAAACCGAGCGTCGTAAGACCTTGCGCAGAAAAGTAAAGTTCGCTAGATTTTGCGGCGCCACCACTGTGGTCAGTTTCTGCGTAAGAGCCTGTCGGTTTATGCTAATTTCGTTTTTTTTTGTTTCCGTTTAGGATTTATACTTAAATATTAACGTCGTCATGTTCATCGATATGCGTTCCGCATATCCCTTGTCTTTCAGTTTATAGTACCTCAGAGTAACATGTTCGACGTTGAGATTTTAAAGTAGGATGGAGACAATCGAAATCAATTGTCAATGTGCTGACGTCATTGACAATGTGCATTGAAGTGCGATTGACGGAACTTCAAACGCCACGTCAATACTTTCTCCCCAGTTGCTTTGTGGACGTCAGCGAAGATTTCCTAAAGTGTGCGAATACAGTGGGATGGGGATGGGTACTGATAATCTTTGTATTTTCTTTCCATAACTCCAGGCAATCATGAAACTGAATTCCAAAGCACTCTATAGATATAGCAATTGAAAGATCGATTGTCAATCGCACATTATTATTATTCCGCGGCGTAAGTCTATGGTGTATACGCGCTCAATCAAAATACACATTAATCCCCCTGTCAATGGGAAGTCTAAGTTAACTATCAATTAGCATTTGTAAATCACATAAAAGACGTAGATCGTCCTAACTAATGACAATTTATTGATGGTTCCATAACAACTCAGGGCAGTGACAAATCAATACACTTTTGAAAAGTGATGTTGTCATTAAAAGACATTTAAAAAACAGCACCTAAACTTAACGTCATCTAGTTTTTATTCACCACTTTGTATGACTTCATATAACTTCTCAAAAGTGTAATTAATAATTTTTATTTCTTGCTAGAGCGATCCCGATGAGTTACAAAACACATTATACGACGGGAGGAACTTACAATCCATAGGTGGGAGTTAATAGGTACAATTTTACATCCATATTTTGGTATCAATATTATAAGTTTCACCTACAAAGCATCACAAAAATAGAAAACTAGAAAAGAATCATAATTATTAGTTTCATGTACAAAAATAGAAAAAGTGAGGTTAAGCTAAATTACTATTTTGATTAATCTTTATAACGAATTGGTATACATTATAAATATCAAAAAATATGCTGTAGATAAATTGAAGGTTTTCCTATCGTTTCGCTTGAGTAGAATACAAATAAAACATAAATTACTCAATAAAAAATATTAATGTAAACTACTAAAAAAATTTTTTTTTTCGACAGAAATGTATGAACGCGTAAAGGAAATTTTTTTTAAAAATACTGTATTATAGCTATGATTATCTGTGACAGTTTCACTTGATTAACTTTTTTGCTTTCTATAAAATTATTCACAAAATAAATAAAAACCAGTTTTGTGCTTCAAATCTAACGTTTCTAGACTCCGTTTGTCAAGCGATTTTAATGCCTATTACCTAGTATATAAGGCATACCAAGAGTATACACATTTTTGGCTTGTAGCTTCCTCTTAAGTCGAACAAACAAGAAAAAAAGGAAACAAATTGGGATACCTTCACACAAAAGCACAAAGCCAAGGTAGGAATTTACAAAAATGTACTTACCCACTAATACACTGGTAAAAATAGATAATGCTCGATTACAAATACAGGGGAGAGAAAAGGAGACAAAACACAACACGACAAGAATTACGTATTTTCGTTTTTATATATACCCAAAAAATATTTTTTTACAGCATTACTTTTAATTTTTTAGTACTAAGTTGTTATAAATTATAATTTTTTTGGTAAACTAATGTTTAAGACAAGATTTTTATGCATAGCACAAAGGGTAACAATTATTTTACAAGCAATAATTATTAGCCTGAAACACTCATCCACATTGAAAAATCTCCTGATAAAAGATACATGGCGCCAACGGGACTTGAACCCGTGTCCTTTCGATTTCCGGTCGACAGCTCTGACCACTGAGCTATGGCGGCTTATCTCTATAATTCAATATATACTAGTGTTTCATTCAACAATTACTGCTTGTTACATTTTTTCACCTGAAAACAACCAACTTTATTTTATATGAGAAAGGCATTGTAAGTGCTAAGTATCTTCACCAAAAAATGTAGACAATTTGTCTCGACGCCATCTAGTGAGAGAGTTAACAACCTTACCTTGTGGAAATTTGGATAACCCCATTGCTCCCACAATATGCAACGATAGGGTTAGGTTAGTGTTAATTGGAGAGAAATCTGTACGATTCGAAAATATTTTTTTGGGTTCTGCAACGTAACTACAACGTATCTATCAATACCTAAGTAATAAGCCGTGAGAGGACGAAACAGCTGTTATGCATGAGCAATTTTAGTTGACACAAATCTAACCAAAAAATTCGCTCAGCACATGCGAAAAAACACAGAATATGAATTTTGCAAGTCATTCATTAAAAGAGCAATCGGTTTTTTGGCAGCAAGTCAAATGTTGTCAACCCCTTCTTTAGTGAACTACTGAAATGTGTCACATTAAAAATACCGCTACAATCCTATAATGGACAATTGGAATCATTCCGGGGCATTATAACATTGTATCGCTCGCTTATTTTTCCCGAGTTTAACCTGCCTACCTACATAATATATACGAGAGTGGTATATTTATGATATACATATACATATAGTATAGAAGTATATTCTCGAAACGATGAACCATGGGCGTGCGGTCACCGCAACGCACGGCACTGCATTATTATCATTGTTTATTTTGTCGCACGCCGTCACACTCCTTATAAAACCACTGCACGACTCAGCCCGCGTCAGTCGCCTGCCGCCACTCAGTGTTTTGTTTCTGAGTTACCACTGATTGCCCGCAAGTTTCCAGCCTCCACTTAATTAAACAACAACTTTACTGTACATTTTGCGTGTTTGTTTATACACACTTCAAGATGCGTATCGTGTTAGCCATTTTCGTCGTAGCGGGAGTCCTTGCATCTGCAAACTGCGGTTCCGCGTACCAAGATGGTGCAAACCAGGTTGTTTCTGTCGCAAGCCCAGCCGTGAATGAGATTCCCGTGACCAGCTCTCCCTTCGGCGGGGGCCAGGGTGCAGCGCTGGCCTCCCAGCAGGACTACAACGACTTCTGGCAGTATCTCCTGGCCATCAGACTGCAGCAGTTGGAGAATTATTACAACAGCCTTCCTCCTGTCAACTCAGTTTACATTCCGCCCAAGCCCGTGAAGAAAGACTGCAAACCTGTCGGAGGATTTGTAAGTACCAATTATTTGAATTATATTCTGAGATGCATTTTCAAATATAACGAGAATGTACATAATATTTGTGATTTGTAGAGAACCTGCCTAGTCTACAAACAAATACTATTGATTGTGTCAATTAAAAGCAAAATAAACAGGAACAAGGTTTTAAAAATATATAATTTTGGAATCCTTTAAAATGGGTTATGTGACCAAGATAATTTATGGCTGTGTGTCAGAAAATGTGGTATTTGCAGCTGCTAAAACTGGTTTTCTTGGAATAAGGATAATGTTCTGGAGAAGGACTTATTTTCATTATTATGTTGTTAGCACTCGTCTTCGCAATAATGTAAATAATTAATAATTATAATTATTCATCTATGTGGTAAACCGTCCTATGTTTATATTGTTTACTAGCGTCTGCCATGCGTTGCTGAGGCTTAATAAGTCTGTGCAGATAGAAACAATAGCGCGTTTTGATTTTAGTCCAACATAATATGCCGCTGTTTTCTGTCACAGGTGACATCTAAATAATATAAAAACACACGCGTATTCGAATGCAACGTTATGTCTAAATAATATAAAAACACACGCGTATTCGAATGCAACGTTATGTCTAAATAATATAAAAACACACGCGTATTCGAATGCAACGTTATGTCTAAATTTGAAAGCAATCTGTGAAGAACCTTCGGAGATTTAAGATTTTGAACAAACGAACATTTATTTATGTAGACTATTACTTATGCGTATTGATAAGAAGTTTGCAAGTGTCAATATTATTGTTACTTTTGTCTGTTTCTGGGTTATTTGTGTACTTTGAAGAAGCTATTAATTAAATTTCATATCTCTTGCGATGACCCCTCATTCATCCACAACATAAACAATTAATTGCCCTAATTAACCTGCGCACAACTAAATTTATATTGAAGGAGAAGATAATACTAATAAATTTAAACGAACCAGAGAAAGACATAAAAGGTTAGATTTCCAGTTGAGATGTTTTTTCTGTTTCGTGTTACGTTTAGATTTATTAGTATTTTGTTCTTATTCAATGGATTGTAATATTACATTGATGTTTAAAACCTTTAAAAGTTATATACATACTTAATAATATCATTAATAACATTACTATAAGAGTAGGTATTATAATCGATAGATTAAAACTAAAAATAACTGAAATGCAATATCTTTGGGAATGGTGGTCGTATCAATACATCAAATAAATACACGTAGAAAAATGATTATTGCTGATTTATAAACTTTTAGTACATTCCTAATATATCGAAACACGTATTCATTCTCCTGCTTTTGCCCTGATAATATATATTGACGAAATGCGAAAATATAATGTTTTTTTCCATCTTCGCGATAGTACATTCCCTTTTTACAGTTTGTCGGGAAACCTATCAATTCATTCGTTAAAGGCCTGCAGTCCCGTTTTAAACCGGATTACGAATAATTTGAAGAGATTCTTAATAAATTAGCAATATTTTCACTATGTTCACTCCTTTAATATTGTAGGTATTTTACGGTTTTACCTTAAATTTTACGTGTGTTTTTTTTAAATGAACAATTACAAAAAATGATATAGACATCCACGAGTAGGTATATTAAATACTTTCATTTTTTAACTTTCACATATGATATTTTTAAACTTATAGGTAGGTTGAAATGAAAGTACTTACCAAAAACTGTTAAAATAAACCTACATTTTTCCTCAATGTAACCGCATTTTCCGTCGAGTGTTTCCTCAAACATTTTTTATTCTATTCTATACGTACACAGTAGTAGTCATTCGTTGTAAATTATTTTGTCTCGTATAATACTGGTCGCCAGACATCATATCTTTAATTTGTAATTTGAAAAAAAAAATCTTGGTAAAACATAGCAAGTTACCAATCTATCATTTGATTCATTGTACAAATTTTATTATCAGTTATTACTCTGTAATTTTCAAGAACCTATAGTAAGTACACATATAATATATTTATATAGAGTGTGTTAGGAGACGTACTCAACATTCTTAAACCAGTGATTTTTGACATTATTTGAGGTAAAAAAATGGAAATGAGATTTCGGTATCTGATGACATTTTTGATGTTTTTAAGTTACTGGCAACCTTGTAAATTCGGGCCCCATTACGGAAAAAAATCACCCAAATTCGTTTTAAGACATCACAAATGCAAAATTTTGTAAGAATGAGCAGTTTATTTTGTGGAAATATTCTAATAAAAAAATTTATGTATGTAAATATTTAAAATATTATATTATGTATTTATGAATACCAAAAATAATACCTAACTGATCAAATCTACCACTTTTTTAATTTGATTTTCAGCTAAAAAATCAAACTGTCGGAGTTACTGAACCTACCGTTAAATTATATAAACTCGAACTAAAAATTTTCATGCATAAATATCGACAGTTAAAAAATGATTAACTCTATTATAAATTTTCCAGTGATTTTTTACGGATACAAGTTCTTTGTGCGTAATTTCGAAGTCATTTACACGTCATCAACTCGATTACTCATTCCCGATGAAACAATTAATTTGCTGTAAGTAGGTTCCTAAACTGTAATCACTTATAGTTCATTTTTACAATTTGGGGATTTGATTGAAGGTATGTAATGTGTATTTGTGGAAACTTTCAGTCGTTTTTAGATGAAATCGTGGTAATTTTTTTGAATGATTTCCTTCATGTCCACTTCACGTTTCGTAATGACAATCTGTACACGGAGAAAAATGATCCTATTATAAAAGTAACAGCATTCGAAGTTCCTGATAAAATATTAGTCATTCAGAATATATCGAGAACACGTGTTCTTTTCCGAATAGATATCATGACGACAGATTATATAAAACATTTGCTTTTGACTGATACTTTGTTATGAACTCTTTAAATTCATTCGTTATAAGCCTGCAGTCCCATTTTTAACAGGAAAACGAATAATTTGACCAGATTTTTAATCCTCCCCCTTGAATGCCTCCCTCAGAGGGTTTATCACTTTCATTAGATCTTTATTTAATGTGAATACCCTTAATGTTACCACTTCAGTGCTTACATGAATCTCACTACCTTTAGCCAGTACCTACCCATCCAGAAAAATGAAGTGGGGTTGGGAGGGAAGGCTGGGAAGTAGCTGGCTATTTACCGTATAGCTATAGCCATTTATATACCTTTCGATTTTATCACCACAGTATCCAGCGCGGTCGATCGATAAAGGATTTATCATCTTCCAGAGCACGACTGCAGATCGCTAATGTACCAAACAATAGTTCACGTAAAATAAATTTAGTCGTTGCGAACTGTTTTGTATGTTCGTTGAAGATCTGCAGTCATGTTCTGGAACGATGACAAGTTACCAACATTATCGATAAAACCTTCATCGATCGACCGTGCTAGATACCCTGGTCGATACAAAACGTACCGTTCTTTTGTTTCTCTTTTGTGTATTTTTTTTTAAATTTTTTATGCTATACCGGACTTTGAACCCGCGACCTCCGATCGCAAAGCCCAGATCTTACCGCTCTGCTACGGAGGTTGAAATTCTTCTAACAATAATCATTAACGATAACGTCATGTATTCATCGTTAATTGACGCCATTAAAGAGTGTTAGTTACCTGAAACGGTAATTAAGATGTGTTGTTACAGATCGTTGTAATTATAATAATCATCAGTGATCATTGTCACTCACGAGTCACGGGAAATACTAGGTACTTTTTTTCAGACCAAAAAGATGTAATTATCAGGCTGACAATTATATTTAGTATTATTTTATAACAGGAATATTTCAAAGCTCCATCGCTCGTGATTGTAATGACAAAAATAATTGTGCTGACGTGGAATATTTCAGACAAAAACGCTGTGCAAATTTATGACGCCATACAAACACATCTGCATATTTTGTTGTTCTTTCGGTATCTGCAGTAGGTACCTACCAGCCAATATCTTGGCGTTCCATAATTCAAATGTGACCGCTCGTCCCTCTGGATTGGTATCGGTAATTAATCAACTTAAACCGAACTCACTGCGCAGAAAAGTGAAGTTTTCTTCAGCGCACCCTTTGTGGGAATTTTCTGCGCAGGGTCTTCGATTTATGTCCATTGCTTACCGATACCGAACCAGAAGGACTAAGCTTAAGATACATGACGCTATACGTATAACATATAATTTGGGCGTGGCCTATAAGTATTATAAGTTGAGGTGTCACACTACGCTACTTCCTCAGGAGAGGGAGTTAGATCAACTGGGGAACTGTCGCGTAATATTATTTCTTTGTATGAGATCTGTCACTTTGATAGATGACAGCCGCATGATAACGGAGTTCCGTAAATTGATCTGACCCTCTCTCCTCCTACGGCATGAGAGGGGGTCGCATATATTTTTTTAATATAGATCACGTAGCACCATCGTCGCCACGCCCACACTTATAACACATCATCTGTCAGGTGATCCGACAGGTCTGTATGGGATTGTATGGATAGCGATATAGAGTTATATAAAACGCCATACGCATCGTGGCTTGGCCTATTTCTGCATTTCGCCAGAAATAGGTCAAGCCACGAGAATATAGCGCGCTCATGGCGTGGTCTATCACAGGCTTAATTCGAAGAAAGGGACCTGAGCGATAACTGTATTGGAAATAACCCATGACTCACACGGCAAAAATTAGATGTATTTGTGTTGTAATACTCGCACCGGGTAAGGCAACCTTGACCTATTATTGACACAATCGGGGGTTCATTTATAACAACAACGACCAAAAAATTTCGAATATGCAAATGCATATAATCCAAAGATATTAGATTCCAATGTCTACAATAACATGGTTGCATTGGACCCCAAGATAACCCCTTTCGAGCATCTTCTATCTATTGAGAATAATCTCTATTATACAATTTGTAACTTGTAATCTAATTTCACGCTATTGTATAACTGCACAGATATTTTTCACTTGTTACGTATGTTACACTATCGGTTTTAAACACCCCATTACAATACTCAGGTCATGATTCATTACAAACCCGCAGAAATGTTATCGTTTTTAGAACTTTTAACAACACTGCGTCATCGAGCGCGCTTGGGAAAAACATTTATTATCACGAAAAATAGGCCATAGGAGAGAAATCTGTTCACGGAAATAAATCAAGTAGATACTATGTTTTTTCACCGTAAAAATAAATAAATTGTAACCTTCATTACATCATCGGTAGGTACCACAAGCCACAACCCTAAGCGAGTCTTATTAAACGCCTCCTGGAACGATGTAACACATCATCTCTTGACGGATCCTTATTTAAAAATAAAATACATAAAAAAAAATATATATATGTATGCATATAATGATTTTATTTTAGTAACAAAACCGTGAAAACCGCTCCTTAAAATTGGACATATCCGTAAACTGTATTTTTTTAACATACCCGCTCTCATAATTTTAAATAAGCAGAAATAAACTTATAAATCATATTATTGTATTAGTATCAACCAAATCTACTCAAATTAGGTTATCACAGTCATGCCTGTGACAGAACACGCTTATTTTGAAAAAGGCCAATTAGATGAGACATGAAGTGAAAAAATTAGTTCCGAATTTTTTACCTCCAACTGACCTCTAACTCTCCCAACGCTCTAACTAAAATTACCGAATCGCGTTCTAATAGCGGAACAAGTTTCGACGAAATATTAGTACGCAGTGGCGTCTCTAGTTGTATCTCTATGCCAAGCATTGATGTATTGGTCGATGAGGCCAAGCCATGAGAATATAGCGCAAGCATGGACCTTAGAGTAATTATATTATTACTCTAAGGCATGGACCTACAATCATTGTCTAAATATTAGTACTCACTGTACGCGGTGGCGCCTCTAGTTGTAGCTCCATGCCAAGCATTGATGTATTTATTGGTCGATGAGGCCAAGCCATGAGAATATAGCTACAATCATTGACTAAAAATGGCTACAATACATCAATGAGCACAAGCTTGTCAGTAAACTTTCTACAATTTTGGACATGATTTTAATAATCTTTTTTATTTTTGTTTCAGTGCACTTATCACGAGGATTGCTGTTCGTTCGCCTGTCTCGGTTACTTGAAAAGATGCGTCTCGAAATAGTATGGATTATAACCTGCTAATATTATATTATAAGATTCCTTTGGATAAATTTATATCTATCTACGTACGAAATACGTTTTATATGTTTATGTGACAATTATATTGTACATTAAACTCTGTTTAATTGTTACAATAAGTTTTATGTTTTACGTATTTATGAAAATATTTATCGCAACTGACATGTTATTTTGTGCTCACGAGGTTAGTGAGAATAATAAACAACTTTTAAACGACCTGGCGATGTTTTATTGATAAATCTGAAGATACCAATATTAAACAAGCTGTTTTCATGTTTCCATGTTTCTCTCAAAATTATCCAAAATAAAATACATAATAAACTAGCTGAAGTTCCCGGCATTGCCCTGGTTTTATGCAGAGTTTTTCGAAATAAGATGTTGAAAGTAATTCTCTTATTTTGAACGCAGAGTGCGCAAAATTTCATCATGAAGTATCAAGATAAAAGTGGATCGAGAGGTTTTTCGTAAACTTCCTCTCTCTTTGAAGGTCAAGTTTTCAAATTTTCGTCAATCCTGGAATAAAAGCGTTGATAATAATAATAACAATTTGTATAGCGCCGTTTTTGTGAAAAATCACCACTCCAAAATCAATCAACACACAATTCTCGGGCGCTGTGTATAAAACAAAGCCACATACACTCTTCTTTACTTTGTTCATTAAATTTAATGAAATTATCTGATCTTAGAATCATTGCCGATTTAACCTGTTTGTATAAAATCATTAATTCAATGTTTGATACCTCTGATTTATTATATGAAATATCTTTTCATACTCCAAACAGGTCAGTTACAAGACAGTACCTACCGTATTATTGTAGCAATTCTAGGTACATCAATGTCCCAATACTACACTTCTATGCGACGAATTCAACAGCTAGGAAACAAATATGAACAAATAAAAACTTTTTTTCTTTTCTTTACCCAATATAATATATTGTAATGGCACTACTCCCCAAATCAAACACGAGAAACGTTTTTCTCTATTGAATTGGGTAGTTACGTTAAAAAGAAAACATTTTTATTGTAATTAGTTTTTTTAGTTTAACATATTTTTGTTATTATATAAAAGAAATATATTTTTTTAAATAAAAAAAAAATAAAAAATACTACTATGTTGTTGATATATTTAGTACATCAATTTCAACATATAAGCATACCTTATTGAAGTTTTTTCAGGTAGTGGAATATTTTAATGAAGGTATTTAATTTGACTAACACTGGAAAAAAAATATTTTGGATTTTTTATGTTCGTTCCTACATGCTGTGTGGATATTTATTTCATATTCTAATTCAGTAATGTTGGCCTCACTGGGTTGTTGGCCTCACTGGGTTGTTGGCCTCACTCACTTTATTTTTTTATTTTTGTGCAATTGTTTTAAATAATCGTTTCTTGCACTATTTGCGTGTACAATTTCGTAAATATTTTTATATATATGTATGTAAAAGCCTTAATAGGCGTGAAATAAATAAATAAATAATTAGACGGTGTCGAGAAACTTGTGAATCTACTTCACAGAGAACCCAAAAGAGTTTTTAAAAACTCTTGTATAGTCTACGCTTCGACGCATTTTAAGACATTAAATAGCTGCCATTAATAACCACCTAGAGACCAAATTTTTTCAAATTTCACATAAAAAATCCCAACCGCGGACTCTATTTATTAGAAAACGAAAGCTTAAATAAAAAAATAGTTAGGTATACCACAAAATCGACTCCAAATGTGATGTAAGTTCACCAATTTCCCGCCTGTACTGGTCTTCCAGACACTGTGTATATATTAAATAAAAATGCGGCCACAATATGTTAATCCGGCTACAACTGTTCCTGTGAGTTCACTGTCGTAGGTAGTCATTATGATGATGCAAGCAATGTGTCGTCGATACTAGAGAGGTAGGTATTCTTAGTATCGCCTTGATATCACCATCAATTAAAATCGCAAGAAGCTTGAAATGGGATTAGCCGTGTTTTGTGACCATAACTGAGGAGCCCGGTATTTCGATCCTCTTCCATCTCATTGAGATCTCCAGTCTTCTCTCAACAAGTTGCATCTCATACTCCAATTAGGGATACTATAATCCCACTGGCTGAGCGCAGTTGGGACTAGTGCGGTGTTCAAATAAAAAAATCTGGAAAATATTTGGGCCTTCAAGCGAGGGTAGACATCTTCTAGTGGAATTCACGGGTTCCACGTTTGACTCCTCTCGTTACACCTTATTGGAGCGTGGTATAATATTATGCGGCCGAATTTTAGCACTTGGGCAAAATGGTGAAAACTCATGGGATCATCTCGTCGAAACGTGTTCCACTATTATCACGCGAGTAGTAGTGTGCGGGGACCGTATTCGGTAGTTTTCGGTCATTGGCGTTAGAGTGTTGGGAGCACTGGTTGTCAAATTGGACTAATTGGAGGTAAAAAAGTGGAACAATTTTTTTACTTGGTGTCTTATTTAAATAATACCCATCAATTCGATAGTGATTTCTTGAAAAAACAGTTTCATTTTCTTCAGTTTCATTCTCATCGCTAGATGAATATAATAGTCCGTACTAATTAAATCGGGCAATTTACGTATATTTCGGTAAACGTCGTATTTGACATTTGTTACTACTAGCGCCTCGGCGTCTAAAATAGGTACTATTCTGCAACTTACCAAGGCTTGAGCGGCTTATCTAGGAGGTATTGATTTAGCCCGCTTAAGTTTGAGTGAGGAATGTGGCACATAGCGAGGACATGGACCGACTGATATACCGGGCCATTTTTCTTATTAGTACTTTCATTGATTTCGTAAATTGAATTTATATATTTTTTTTCTAAATTATATACTTCTTATGTTCTCTTAAACACTATACTCCTTATATTGTATGTGTTACGCTACCTCCTTCTTTAGCCAACGTTTCGGACAGCATTGCAGTGTCAATCATCAGGGCAGATGTCTAATCTAGATTCAGATCACTTTAAATTTAAACTACTTATTTTCTTTTATATTGTATACTTTCTATTTTTTTTTAAATTTCTTCTATATTTCATATTTCATACATGATATATTATATTAATGTACTTTATATATAATCAACCATTACAGCACGGGAATGTGCCAAGCTTGGTGGTATAAACATTCTTAATGACTGTAATAAATAACGCACTGAGTTAAGACAAAATAAAAAATCGAATCGGAGTTATAGACAGAATGGTTAGTATTTTTTAAAAATTATTTTGCATAATCTGTGGTACGTTACTCCTGGAAATGACCATTAATCAAAAACAATTACCTGGGGCCGCTCTAAAGCTAAACACTACCCTGAATGTCTGCTACTAAGTTAGCTAGTTGATAAATTAATGTTGTTATCATTATTATTTATCTTTTTCGCGCCATAAAAATATGCGCAGTGTGGACACTTTTTATAAAATGACCTGGTACTTGATGGCAAATATAATGCAAGAAAAACTGTTTATTTGAAAATAGTATAATCATCATCATGAATCTATGCATGGAAATATGGGAAAATTTGAGATGGAAGAGTCTATCCATTCGATATGTTTGGTCTTAAAATGAGAATATGCTTGGTTCCTAGCGGAATGTCATTTATCCAGTTCCTACGTCTCCATAATCATAACCTTGCTAGAAAACTATTTTAAATTTAGAACAATTGCAAGAAAATATCAACAGGTTCCTATTTTTATAATTTTGTAATTACCCATTATTACCAGCTCTGTATTGTTTTTGTTAAGTTATGTTTATGTTACACCCATGTTATGTTCATGTTATGTGCATGTTATGTTATGATATGTTTATGTTATGTTCATAGTATGTTTGTGTTATGTTTATCTTTATGTTTTATAATCACATTTGTTTACTCCCATATGCTGTGTTTGTTTATATGATTGCCAATTTCATAATTCTATTTTTAAAAAACACTACTAATTTTAGAAAAATCTTTGGTTTAATAACGAAAAGCGCCCACTTATATTGTACACAGGTTCCTATTTTTATAATTTTGTGATAATCTACTGTTACCAGCTCTGTACCATTTATGTTAAGTATGTTATGTTTATGTTATGTTATGCTTATGTTATGTTATGTTTATGTTATGTTATATTTATGTTATGTTATGTTTATGTTATGTTTGGTTTATTTATGTTACGTTATGTTATGTTATGTTGTTTTATCAATGTTGTTTTGTCAATCATGTCAATTTTATCCTGTAATTTGTTGTATTTATTAATAAGAAAAATGTTGTAATGTATGGCCAAGATCACTCTTAATGGGTGAAAGCCAATATAAAGAATAAAATAAAAAATAAAAATATCAACGACTAAAGAAAATATTACTTATTCAATGGAAAATATGTAGTGCAATTCGAATGTTGTTGTTTTCAAAGCAGAATAATGATTCTTACTATCGTCGAAGCAAATTGTTGGTGTTGTTAGGGTATATAATTTTGTTTTAAGTGAGAAGCAGTGACAAGGATTCAGACTACCTTGTAAGCAAGTGTTGCTGTTCGTGTGTAGGTACTCATTGTTTTGTCGTGGCAATAATTACTTTCTGAAGCAGCATAATTCGTATGCAGTTTCGGATACAACACGATATTTGGAGCCATACAATAAAATGAAGAACAATACTCACGAAGCTTCACTCACGGATTGCACCAACAAATTGTTTGAAATGCCATCGATAACAAGATTCATACTAGTTGGGCAGTTCAGGAAAGTAGGGTCAAGAATAGAACATAAACAACTACCGTGGAGATAACTAGGACTGACGAAGTGACAAACCTTCCCAAAGATATCAAGAACTTATTAGGGAAAAAAAACAAGCTCGACAGGACTACGGAGTGAAGCAAGCCCTACGAGAATTCAGAAAATAGCTTTGGAATGAATTTATAAGCTCCCTCTATAGTGACAGAATCGCTTTCTAGTAGCTTTATAAAGCGCTTAGAAGACCCAAGCCCCGAATTTCGCCCCTTCAGTGACCAAATGGGACAGTTTACTCGACTGCAGATAAGGCAGAAGCCTTATTAATTATTAATTATCCCCTAATACCGATTACGACGATCCGTCGTTTGTATCCTCGGTGCATACTGGATATCTACGTTGGTAACATCATTACCGCGGAATCCCGATGCGCGTGTGTGTGCGCGAGTGCCACCAAATATACAGATTGCATTTCAATCGACAACAAGTGAATCTGCCGAGTTTCAGCTCGATCGGATGTCGGGAAGTGGGTTAATTTCCACTTCCAGGATTCCATTTCATTCAACAAGGCATTCATTCATTTTTTTATTCCTTCATTCAAGAAATCAAAAGATATAGCCATCACGAGACGCCTGGCAGATGTGAAACGAGTGAAACAAAAGAAAGGAAGTGACAAGGAAAGCAAACAAGTCTTTATATTTTTGACGATAAAACAATATTTTGTTATTATAAAAATATACACCAAGAAAAATATTACAAATAAAAAAATAAAAAATAAAAATAAATCCATTGTCAATTTTGGTGAGAGTAGAAGCAAATATACCGCACAGAGTTTTGGCGGCCAGCCTCGGCGGAAAGAGCCGGGGCTGGCCGAATGAAACGTCGTTCGGTAAAAGTGCATCGTCCGTGTAAGAGCGTCTTGTCACGATTGCTACGCAAGAGTCGGTTTTACTCCCTAGGCGCGCCAAAAGATGTGTCACATCAAAAACATTTTTCGTTTGAAGTACCAGTCTACCTGTATATTATTGTAACGTATTGACCTTGATAGAAATAGTCGTGTTCACCGTCCAGTCAATAGTCAGTGCATTTCTATTTCTTACCCCGATAAGGACGCTTATAGTTCAAAAGCCACCGTACATCTCGTGTGTTAAAAACTAAACCAACTAGTAAATATGTACTGCTGCAAGATGAGTTTTGTTTGCTATTTTCTCCTGCTCTCGATGGTTCTTCCTGTCAGTTCTTTCGAAATCTACATATATTCGGTGGATAATTTAACTGACACTTCGGCAACACGGCATTGTGTAGCTGATGGACAGAGATGTGCTTTATTTCAAATAAATCCATTTCAAATGGAAATGCAAAATGCAAAATGGGTATTTTCCATTTTGCATTTTAAATGCTTTTCTAGAAACCATTTTGCATTTTGTATTTTAAATGCTTTTCTCAATGCATTTTCCATTTTAAATGCTTTTTTGCAACATTTTTATCTACATCTCCACTCATCTTTTTTCATAAGCCCCAAATATCAGTCGGTCCTCAACCTCGCTATGAGAGATAATTTACATTTGTCAAGTTGCTCCCTGGTAGGAGCCCTGGCAATTGAGTGATACCATTACAAAAAATACTGATTCAAATACTGAACATGGGGCCATGACGCTGTAATATTAAATGTTAGATAGCAGTTTCTATGTTTTTACGTTGGCAACATTAGTCCCGCGCAAATTTTTTGTGTTTTCATAATCTGTAGTCGTGGTGTTTTTGGATTTACCATCATGTAATATGTTTGTTCTACATTGATGTCCATTATTAAATGACAAAATTGTTTAAAAATCCTATAATTATTTTAATTGTTTGACCTGAGAAACCATTTTGCATTTTCAATGCATTTTGAAAATAGGTATTTTGCATTTTGCATTTGAAATGCTTTTCTAATAACCATTTTGCATTTTGCATTTTCAAATGGAAAAATTTTGACCCATTTCCATTTTGCATTTCAAATGGTTTTGGGTACCCATTTTGCACATCTCTGCTGATGGAGAATACGTAAGTGTGGATTTAACCCTTACAGGTTCAATGACGCGCAGTTCGAGACAAAAATATTTTCTTTCGTTTCGCTGTCTCGCACCCCGCGACACAGGATCTAATTGAGTTTTCCGAGCAATCGGGATTAAATAATATCAATTATTGTGACCAAACCAGTTAAGCAAATTTCTAGGAATCCCAATATAACGGTAATTATCGAAAATGTTGCTTGAAAATATGTAAATTGAGTTGAGTAAATTCTCAATAACACATTATTCCATTTGGTCCTGCTTTATCGTAGAAACGTTTGTGAATGAAAATGGCTAATAAAGGCGTACTGCAGTTGATAGCTCCAGAAAACAGAAATAAAAATTTCGACTGAGCTATCATACAGTATGGGAAAAAAAGTTGAATTATCGAAAAGTTACTTATCTTTTTTACTTCTACCATTATGTAGAATCACCTTCCGAAATTAGCGCACTTTATCCACCGACACCCAGTATTTACACCAATTGGATTGAGTTTAAAAGTTTTGTTTTTACTCTTGCATTTAATCATTTCAAATAAACGGTTTAAATCTATAATTAATCTACATTATAAAATCTCAAATGGGAAAATAACGCCCGCAGGTACAGCAAATCGCTTTCGGTCAAATAATTGAAATATAAAGTAATCGTAATTTGGAAAACTTACAACAAGTTTTTGTTATTTTTTCGTTATGTTGTTTTCATGTAAATTATTATTTTTTTTTATTTAGGGACACTATATTTATTTATAAGGCAGATACATCTTATAAACTTATAAAAATCAAACGTATACCAACGCCAATTAATCCATAAAATTAGCAAAAAGGAAAAAAATAGTGTTATATTGGCGTTTTCCAATTTAGTCAATGGTTTTAGAAAAATAAGCGACGTTATTTGAAATTGTATTGCTTCCTAACTACGCACATTCAGATATGACTAATCAGTCTATTTAAAAAGCCACGATCAGCATTTAGTGCGCGCGAAAAGTGAGACAATAAACAATATTGGGATTTATAACTAATTTCAACAATATTAAATGTATTAAACTGTTGTATTTTGCCTTTTTTAGAAGTCAGCTTGAGTACAATTCTCCCTTCCGAAACCCACATTACAATATTCATGTATGAGCTATTTAAAAGATAAAAAATTCTTGTGTTTCGTAAATAGCAATTTTGTTGAACTACAGCACTATTGAAATGAAATGAATGTGCTTAAATTGTCTTACCAAAGCATTTTCACTGACTCCGGAATTGCTTGCATTGATAAGATTCCACTAAGTAATACTAGAAGTCGGGATTTATTTCAGTGCAGATTACTAACTACCATATGTATTCCTCATTGCCCAGAATACTTATGGAGGGAAATAATTATACCGGGTCGGTAGACATCTTTAATTTATCACTCAACAAATACAAAAGATTGTTACTGTAGCAGTTTAGTTATGTTTAATAAATATATACTGTATTAATATGTACATAATTTTTACTATTCATATGTAAATGCCCCTAAAAAGGGCCTTAATAAAGTAATAATATTAAAAAAATAATTTTTCGGATTCAAGCAGATTTAGTATAATTCAACGACAACGTAATCTAGATCGATAATATATTTTTTTAATAAAAGTTATAGGTAGTAAACAAAACTTCAGTTAATTTTTGCCCTATTTTAATACACAGTCTTTATCCCCGTCGCGTTGCCCTCGATCAAATTGCCAATAATTTATTTATTTATTAGATTTGTTATTAGTAATCGCAAATAATATTTTCAGCTAGAAGGCACTGAATACTCATGCCGAATGCGCTGAATGAGAAAACTACTAGAAGAAATAATATACATTTAATACACTACAATTTCCAAGAGAAGAAACTGATCAAATTCCACGACGACCTTAGTTCGTCGTTCTAGATTTTAATTGAGATTTATTAACGAAAAATGAAACAACACACGTTCTTGTTCTTTTTTCTATGTAGCGTAGCAGACTGTATTTTTTTTAAGTTTGCCGCTTTGTGCAAAGTAAGCCCAATTCCTTGTACGACTATGGGCGTAAATAAGTGATTGATTGTTATCATAAAGCCCAGCTACACTACTCGCGAAGTTGATCGAAGTTGACCGAATACGATAGTGTGGGCATGAACTTCACTTCGCTTCGGGCAACTTCGCTTCGCCCGACTTCCGATTGTTGTCGGTAAATGCGCCCGAGTCAAAGGACTCGAAGCGTTACTCGCGAAGTTGCACGAGTGTGTGGGCACGCACTTCGAACTTTGGCTAACTTCGTCGAGGACTTCGTCGAAGCGTCGAAGCGAGTAGTGTAGCTGACACTATAGATTTGGAAGTAATGATAATCGAATTGGTTTGTTTCAGTGCTATGGTCAGACCGAATGTTGCTCGAGGTGTCTGGGTTACATTAATCAATGTGTCCCTTATTAGACCAAATCTACGATAGCTCTGTGAAGACCCTCGCTTTCAACATTATACAACATTGCATTTTAAATGTAATTGTAATTAGTTATTAACTATTATGAATAGGTATAAAAGCTATGTAATCACGTACCATTTTATAAACAGATTCAGTCACCGAGTAGATACTTTTTTCACCTATGTCTGCGTCTGCAGTAGTTTAACGGTTTTTTTTTCGAGCCAAAAGTGTTGAATATAATCGCAATTTCAATTAATTAATTTATTTTATTATGCTGAGTTTTTACAGATTGTTCGAACGTGAGTGAAAACAAATTAATAAAAGTAAAAACTCAGTTTAAATATAATTATTATTGCTTGTATGTGAACTTTTTTGGCGCTACTATTTTGGACGGTGTATTAATAAATACTTTTAAAACCCAATTAATGTTTTATTATTGAATTTATGCAAAATCCACGTTTCCGATACCATTAATTGTGTTTAGTTATCATAAATGAGTTCGACATCACGGTCTATGACTCTATTGTAAATATTTGAATGATACGAAATCATGAGCGATGTCTAATATGAAAGTGAAGCCGCATTCTACCGACTTGTAACATACTTCCCTTGAACACTTTCAGCCTTACTAATAAACGTGGTGAAAAAGTTATCCAATTGATAAACAACCGTGTATGTGAAAATCTTACTAACACAGAAACTGATATAAAATAAATAAATGAAATACTTTGTTCACACCATTCACGGCCTCCGTTAGGTTAGGGTTAGGCTCTCGACTAGCAATATGGAGGTCGCGGGTCAAATCCTGGCGTGCATAAAAAAAATTAATTGATTAATTTGTGTTGTTTAAAAAATTACTCATTTAAAATAATAAATAGTATATCTGTGGCACGTTCCTAAGTGGAACATACTGTCAGTAACGCCTTGGTGTAAGACCATTCAGAATTGGAACGTTGCTTGAAATAGCTTTGGCTGTGTTCGGTGACCAGATCTGAATAGCCAGGTACTTTCCCACATTCCTCTTTCCCATCTCCTTCCCCTCCACGCTACATTTAGCCCCATAATGTTATGGGGTATGTACCACAATTGGGGATGCCATAGTCTCACTGGCTCCAGACGGTTTTGAGCAGATGGGACTCTTGTGCGGTTTAACATAAAATTATTTTTTTTTAATCCATAATAATCTACAAGTTTCACAGCCAATGGCTTCTTGGTCAGGATAATGAAAATTAACGTATTTAAAAATAGTTAAGTATTGACAAGTAACTTGTAGACAAATATATTATAATGAAATGAAATTAAATTATGTAAAATTTAATTTAATATATTTTAATTTTAAAATAGTGAATAGCTTAATTTTGAAAATGTCGTAAAAACAATACCATTTTAGAAACAAGATACATTTTAAGTTTTGTATTTGAAATATATACTTTAATATTAGTGCAATATTTTAATTTTAAACATGAAAACAAAAGGTTACCACAAATAGTAATTTATAATAGCGTGTAATGTATGTAGCGGGTATAAACAAATTTACTGTATTTCTTTAAATGCCACTTAAGATATTTGTTGAGAGATTTTTGCTTAAATAAGTAGTGCTTTATTAAATACTTTGGCATAATTAATAAAAAATTGATGCTCTCCATGCAACATTCTTATTTAGGACGGGTTGTTTCGGAGAATTTGAACAATTCATCAAATTACAATGTTGATTTTCAAGTTCTGTGAAGGGTTTTTTTAAGTTCTGTTTTTATTTCAGTTCTGTCAAGCAACTAGTCTATAATGATATACTATCAGAACTTGAATAGGACTTTCTCAGATCCCGAAAATGAACGTTGAAATGTGATGAATTGTTCAAATTCTCCGAAACTACCCGTCCTTACATTCCGTCTTTCAAACCAACCTATACTTATAGATATATACTGGATTTGTTGGATTTGTCAGAATGTTTTCAGGGTCAATACCAAAGAGCAACTTGCAGAACATAAATATCTCTCAATCCGACCTTAAAGCAAATGTAATTCCGATCCCTGATGATTTTTTTTAAAATTTTTATTTTATATTATAGATATAAGCAGTACATGATTTACAGACATGAAACAATATACAGGAATAAGATACTTCATGTTGGGTACCTATGATATGTTTCCTTGTAATGTCTGCTAAGTGGTATGTTTATTCCTTAATGACCAGGTGACTTGTGTAGTATATTGGTGTGTGTGTGACGAGTGTAATGTAAGGGTGAGTGTTTGTGTGTGTGTGTGTCTGTAGGTATGTATGCGCATTGAATAGTTTAAATTATTGACATGATGCCACGTTTGAATTTGGGCAGTGAATTCGAAAAAATGTCAATGTTAGAGTTAAGACAAATATTATTTAGAGTATGAACAACTCGGTTTATTGTCGAATTAGATGCTGCATTTGTTTTATAATTTAGCGTGTGGAATAGCACTGTACGTCGTGTACGTCTCAAAGGTATGTTAAAGTTAATAAGGGACAGAAGTTCAGTACAGTCAATGTAATTGTTTAAAATTCTGTGTATAAATATTGAGTCAGCTACTGCTCGTCTTCGCTGCAAAGTTTCAAATATACTCTCAAAGTTATTGTTGAATCTGTAGGTAATATATTTTATAAATTTGTTTTGGATATGTTCTATACTATCTATGTAAAGTTTATATTGTGGATTCCAAATAGGCGATGCATATTCCAGTGTATTTCTGACTAACGCGAAATATAACATTACTTACACGTAGCGACGTAGCACGAAACCAAGCATTTTATACGACCTATCGATTGAGTCAATATGCTTATTGAATATAAGTTTGCTATTTAGGTAAACGCGTGATATTATAATAGTAAAATAATACGAAGCAGTTATTAGTTTCTGTTTTTATTTGAATAAATTGCTTTTGGGTTGTACAAATACAAGGCAAGATGGTAAATAAAGTGTAGCAACATGGTTATTATATTCAAGTAAGTGTGAGAAGAAACTTTTCCAACATCGCGGATGTTTTCTATCCTGTTGCATCTGGAAACAAAACAAATTGTTAATAACAGTTGTGTAGCTAAAGCGTTCACATGGGGGGTGGGGTGATGGTGAGAGTTTTTGGGACCCCTACTCATCGCAATTTATTGTTTACGTAAATAATTTGTTAAAACCAATTTATCATTTTATCTATTTTTTTTAATTAAGTACCTACATAAATATTTTCAAGAATAATACATTTTAATTTCGTTATGATTATGATCATATTTGTTTTGCCTTTACAAATATTATATAAATGTCAATAAAAAAAACTAAAATGTGGCCAATTTTTTAAAAACATAATCCCCTTGCTGCCTTTCACCTATTTTACGAGTCTAGCGCTTTTTTAATTATTTTTTAAATTGTAGGTAGGTACTATTTAAACATAGTACCTACAAAATATGACAGTGAATATATGTATAATAAAACTATCTCCTTGATATGCTTACAGATATAAGATAAGTATAAAGATTGCTACCAGAGAAGTATAAAGATTGATATCTGATAAATATAAAGATTGATATGAGATAAGTATAAAGATTGATATCAGATAAATATAAAAATTTATATCAGATAATTATAATGATTGATACCAGATAAGTATAAAGATTGATATCAGATAAGTATAAATATGGATATCAGATAAGTATAAAGATTGATATCAAATAAGCATAAAGATGGATATCAGATGAGTATAAAGATTGATATCAGATAAGTATAATGATTGATACCAGATAAGTATAAAGATTGATATCAGATAAGTATACAGATGGATATCAGATAAGTATAAATATTGATATCAGATAAGTATAAAGATGGATATCAGATAAGTATAAAAATTGATATCAATTAAGTATAAAGATTGATATCAGATAAGCGGAAACCCAATGTCGAGCCCATGAACTGTTTGTTTCAGTGGAACGTTTCTGTGATGTTCCTGCAATATGGCCGATATGTATACTATGCTGTTGGTTTGTAGCTGTGGTATATTAATTCTTTTAAAAATATTTTCATACAAGTATGTGATACAATTCGAATGCTCTAGACCAGTGGTTCCCAATTGGTGGTACGCGTACCCCATGGGTACGTGACGTTGCTTGAGGAGTACGTGCGCGCACTTTACCGACACTTTACGGACATTTTGGCAACAAGGGTACGCAAGTTTGGTCTTTTTCTCGAAGGGGTACTCAGAAAAAACCATTTGAGAACCACTGCACTGGATACTTTTCTAGATATTAATTTGCAGCATGTATATTATTCATTAACAATTTTAGCAAAAGTTTTCATATTTTATAAATGTTCTGTTTGCGTCTCAAAAAATAAATAAAATAATGGTGGTGATAACTTACTATAAGGGGGGGGTGGGCCTCGGGGACCTCCTTCGGGCCCGCCGCCGGGAGGGCCTCCCTGTGCAACGCCAACGGTGTGCAAGTGGCCATCTTGCAGCGGAACTCCAAACTGTTCAATAAATGCATTCATGTGTTAAAATACCTACACAACGATTATAGACATACAGTGGACAAAAAGACATACATTTTTTTACTTAATTTTACTGATATAATAGTGTAATACCTAGTTATTTTTACGATATTGAGACACGATAAACTGAATAATAACAATATTTATTTTTCATTTCACTATGAAACCCAAGATTACAAATTTAAAAAAAAGTTTTTAATTAATTTAGATACAGTCTGAGATTTAATAGTATAGACAGAAATTGATGGCGCCATATGAAAGTGAAAGTAAGCCCGCTGTTCCACGGTCCGGTAAGGAATCGATATAAATCGGGTGCTACCGTTTCTTTACCCATATGGGACGACGGGCTAAGTTTAAAAAAGCACGATGGTCCAAGTGCATGTTTTTTTTTTTTTTAATTTAACCGGTATTCTCAAATTAACGATACTTCTCATAGGGGGATGATTCTACGATTTCTACGTCACTTCATCAACTTTTATGTTTTTATCTATTTTTATTTATACTTTATTTTCTTTTCTTCTCTGTTTTAATTTTTAGTTGTATAAAATATGTACGTTATTTAATTTAAATTTTGCCTGTCTTAAAACGGAAATCTTTCCTAGTTAGACAAAGAAAACATTCTTCAAATGTATATAATAACCTGTAGGTATGAAATAAAAAATAAATAAAACAACGAGTTATGTTGTTTTCTCATGCTTGTAAACGAACCATCAAGCTCCGATGTGAAGAACAAATTTTCAAAAAGAAAGTGAGTATCTTAGGGTTGCCATAGTAATAAGTTTTTAGCACAAATTGAATACATTTCTAGAATATTATGCCAAACTGTAAATATTTAAGGGATTTAATTTATTTTTTTACTGAATTAGTAATTTAACTGGAACATACCACCACAGCCAAGAAAGCGGCAACTGCCATGAACACCCATGCAAAGGAAATATTCATTTTGTATTAAATAAAATTCACTTCACTCAAATGATACTAGTATAGTCAGATGACTTGAAGAGAACTGTGTCCGGTACTATGATTAAAGGGTTTATATATCATTTGAGAATTATTATTTAAAATATTTCATAATTTACGGAACCTTTGTTCCCATAATTGTCCTCATGACGTCATTGGAAATCGGAAGTAGTAATCGAGTGTTTATGTTTGATTAAAATGATAATAAAGTGCCAAGGTTGACGATCATAATAATGTTGCGATTATTGCATTTTTGCTTTATAACCTAAATAAATTTATACCACGCTTTTTATAACGCTACCGGAAATCCGAGAACACTCTCGTCCAGGCTGTCGCCTAATAGCAGAGCGTGGGCCCCACACCGTAAATGATCATTCCATGGTCACTCACATTACAAGTGACTCGAAAGATGTCACTGTAAATTTTATTTACATGGTATACTATTTATAAATAATATACGAAATGTACATGTATTAAGGAGATTTTCCCAATGGAATTACATAGTATATTTTTATTTATAAAAAAAGTTATTACCATTTAATCTTTTCAAGTTTTTATTTATTTATGACATTTTTTTTTCTTTCTGTATACATTACTCTTTTATTTATTATCCATTATCTCATTAACTTGTATATTATTTCAATCTTTGTTTCACTAAGCCTGTAGTGGTTAGTAATAATAATTAAAAAATTAAACCACCTCTAAATATTTGTATTATGAGGGCCATACTGGCACTTTACAGCTTTCAGCACTCGGTTTATAACTATTCCTTTGCAGGACCGTGGGACAGTGGGCTAACTCTTACTTACTACGCTTACTGCTCATAAAAAAATACATTTATTCTACTTCCACTATGAAACGAAAGCGGAATTTCCGATTGATAAGTACCTACTTTAAATTTGTTTTCAGTCCTCAAATAATATAATATACACCAGCCTTTCCAATTTAGTAAACGATTTTTAAAACGAGGTAAGTTTTTTTGACACAAATTTATGATTTTTATGTGACCCCTTATTTATAATATCAAGGATAATAAAATAATTTATCGTCATTAAAATTTTTACTGCCATTCACACAATATGTGAACTGCAATTTGCTGCCGCAATTACTGGGCTGAAAAGGCACCTATGAAATAAATGACATACATATATAAATAATAATTATAATACAGTAATAAATTGTATAAAGACCAGTTAGTGGCTGAGTGGTAAATGTGTCTGATTCCCACCCAAGCGTTGTGGGTTCAATTCACCTAGTTAAGCTATGCATCATTGCAAGTAGCAACCCTTCGCGAGTCTTTCATCCATGGTTGGCACCTTGATATTAGTTTTAATTTTTAACTTTAACGCAAATTACAAACTTATTTTTTCTCTTTGACCTGCACATACTTAGGTGAAGTAATAAAAAATTATTATGATTGAATTTTATGCTTCTACATTTACGTCTGTAATTTGTGATTATAGGTATTCATCATTGGTAATATCAGAGGAGATTAAATCGGAAGAAAATATAAACAAATTTAAACTAAAATGACGTAAACGTGTGATTAATTTATGCATTTTTTTTTCTAAAAATAAGATGAATTATTATTTACGATATTAAAGTTTTACGTTGGTATTTTATTAATTTGATCAGCCAAAGACTAAAATTGGGTTATTTATTTAAAATTTAAAACTTACGTTTCCAACGAGGAGGATTTTCCAACCTTATTGATGGCAGTTTATTTATTTAGATTTCTTGGTGAACTTACTTCATAATTGGTATTATATTTAAATGTTGGCTGAATTACAAGTAGATACCATTATATAATTAGTGAGTCATAAATAACTTTATTTCACTGGCAACACTCAAATGTTATTGGCGCAGTTTTTGAAGATTGCTGTCATTGAGTCGTAGTTTTATAATAACAATATTATTTTCATTGCAACATTTTGTACAAATTTATTTTCTAATAACGTGAGTTACTATTCTGAACGTTGTTGTTGTTTAATTATGTGATTAAAGTGTTTTGATAAATATGTTTATGTGATAGTCGCTACATATTTTGAAAAAACCCAAGTCATTTTTTGAAATGTTTTTTTGCCATAAATGGCTGTCTACCAATGGCAAACTACGCGCTCCGTGGACGGCTGCCACATTTTGCGGGAGCACAGAAAGTATAGCGTCTGTTGTTGAGTCGGATCTTAGACATATATGGTAATAAAATTAACTAACTAACCATCGAGCCGTTTCAAAGTAAGCAAAGAGGACGGACCGCCAAACAACTCGGTCTTGGCACACACTCCTTGCCTCATTCACATTCATACGTCGTCTCATACATAATCTTCTATTATTCTAACTCTTGACATGGCCCGACTCAAGTTTCTGATTCACTTGATCGTGCCATGTCTTCCTCGGGCGTCTCCGACTTCTACCATTCACATTTTAGTCATATATTCTCCATACACTCCTTTCTTCGCTCACTCGCTCTACATGCTCAAACCATCTTAGCGTCCCTTTCTTAATCTTACTCCTTATGCTTACATCAGCCTCGCATTATCTCCCGATGTCCATATTTCTTACACGATCATCCATGGTTTTAACACACATACGACTCAGGGATCTTATTTCTACAGCATTCAATCTGCTTTCATCCTTCCTCTGCCAGTTACATGCCTAACTGCTATACATCAGGGTAGGTACCAGCACTCCATTGTGTACTGCTAGCTTCGCTTTTTTGGACATTTTTTTGTTAACGCCAACCGCGTTCAGTCCTCTATTAATGGAGTACCTGCATTTTCCCTTCTTTCAATATCTCTTGTCAGCCTTCCCATCTCTCGTAAACATACTTCCCAAATACATAAACTCATCCACCTGCTCCAAGTTTTCATCATTCACAACGAGATTGCACTAATATTATTGCATTAATAAACCTAGCTTAAGGTAATATGATATCATAAACTGCATGTTCAGTGGCGGATTAACCCTAAGGCAAAGTAGGCACGTGCCTAGGGGCGCCAGTTACAAAGGGGCGCCGGCGGGCGCCCCTAGAATTAAAAAAAATATATATATAAACTTAATTTTGTAAGTAAGTATGCACCTGCTTACACAATATAAAAGATTATTTACTTCTGTAGAGATGCAGAGCTTCCAAAGCATACTCGCCTTCTTGATTATTCCTCCATGCCTCCATCGCATGATTTTTTAATAGAAGACCGCTCGCTCGTGGATTCGTTCGCGGGCGTTGCTACGTACTCGCAGCGGTATTTGTGTGAATTAATTAGTACATTGCGTTTTAGTTCATTACCCAAATAATGATTGAATTGAAGAAGAAACCTAGTGGTGCAGCTTATAAAAGGAAGGCTAAGGAAAAAGAAGAAAAAAATCAAAATATTATAAAGCATACGAAACATATTGAGACATTTTTTTCTAAATTAAAAAGTGATGATTAGGAATTTTCTAACGCAATTCACAGTGCGTCTTCTACCGAGTCTATTCAATGTGAAATTCCTACTAGTTCTAAACAACACGATTTGTCCATGCTGCCTACTCCGTCAGCCGTAGAAGTTGTGAGGCAGTCGCAAAATAGACTGTTTATCGTGGGATGTGACCCAGTCAAGTGGGATATCAATAACGAAACACAAGAATACATTGCAATTAATGGATTTAATCAAAATCAAAATGCAGATTTTTCATTGAGTAAGAGAATATATGAAGATAAAATCTCACGTTTTTTAACAAAAACAATGTTTGAAAGAAAGTTGTTAAATAGAGAAAAACTTCCAAGGAAATGGCTTATTTATGTGTTTGTATAGGTATATGTTACTTCTTCATGCAAAAAAACTTCTGAACCGATTGTGATGAAACTTGGTATGTAAAAAAAACATAGCTGGCAGTGTTGCCAACGAGGGCAATATATCGCCATTTAGGCTACTCAGAACGAGAATCGGCGCTGAAAAAATCTAAAAGGCGACTGGTCGGGCTACTTCAGAGTCAAGTTAAAAACATAATTTTCACGTAAAAACATCAATTTTAAACAATTCTCTAGCCACCCCCCCCCCCATGAATTTTTTTTTTCGGGACAAATTTTATTTTCTTGAAATTCTCTAGCCACCCCCCCCCCCTCCCACGAAATTTTTATTTTCACGTAAAACCCACCTAACTACAAATTCGGCTACTTTAGGTACTTGTTAAAATTTATAATATGTGGTCGCTAGAGGGGCGCCGATGAGGTGCTTGCCTAGGGCGCTCTCAACAGTTAATCCGCCTCTGTGCATGTTTGTTTGAATCGCTTTCTTTTGAAATGCCGATAGATTTATGTAAAGTGAGATGTTTTATGTTTTCAGCAATGATCTGAGCGAGGTTGTTAACTCAAACTCTAAAAAAAGGGAACATCGAATATCACTGCGGTTGGCATCTCATTTAATTTATGGTACATGTCTCATCTATCATAAGAAAGCGTTAGAACTTATGAGTAAGAATGGAATTTATTATTTTTTTTCTAAATATTTACTTTATAAACGTCGAATTTTTCATTATTGACTTAATTTTAGCTGATAAAATTAAGTGAATGGTGACTTGAATATGTGTTTGGAACTTATTTGCATTAATATACCTGTCACGTAAACTCGAAGCAAAGATATCGGTGACCTTATATTATAACTCATCAAAATGACAATTCAACACACCCATAAAAAGTGCTATAAAATTATGAAAAGTGATGAAACAAAAACGATGTGTGTTGAATTGTAATTTTTAGGAGTTGTCATGGAACCAAATATAATACATCGATGGGGATAGTCTGAATTCTCGACAAATCAGTAACAATTTAAAAAATGATACTTTAATTCAAAGCCAATCCGTGCCCTTCTAGAGTTCATTGAACCGAAGTTACACAGCACAAACGAAATTGGAGATCTGATTTATTTTGAATACCTACTAATGGTTATAATGTACTTAAGTAACATGTAACAATAACAACTGAATGTTCCATGTTTTGCATATTAATGTTAAAACACTACAATATGTGTCGGTATGTACGATGCTACTACTGTTTATGCTAGTCTCACATGAGTGCTATGCTTGGCCTGTTTCACCATATCGCTTGGAGCCATCAAAATAGACTAACATAATACTTAATAGAGTGTTAATAAATTACTCAATTACAAATAGATAATTTTATTTTGTGTCCTGTAATGGTAGTATTCAATATCAATTATGTATTTATACCAAAGTACCTTATATTGTTTTCAGATAGCTGCTCTAATGCCTTTGTACAAAACAACGAAGCTTTAATAAGTCAAAGATTTGATCTGTAAGTATTATAATCAATTAATTAGCAGTAGCGTGCGTTGCTCTATATCCAAACTTAGGTTGTGTGTAGTTTTCAAGTTGAACATTGCCATATTCCGCTAATTGTTTTGGCCAAATGAATGAATAAGGCACAGCTCTTCAGCCTGTAGAAGTAAGAACTGCAGCCACTGGTAACTGGAATTCCTAATTATTCAGACTAAGAATCCAGAAATGCATTTAGAAACATTTAATTTTTTTAAAGAATTGATACATTTATATTATTAGTGTGGTGAACGTATGTCTGTCGGTATGAAAGAGACAGGCATATCTGAGTGAGACAGCATGACATAAAAAGGCATGTCTGTTGAAACTCATCCTCTTTTCAATAGCAAGCTCTTATATTGTCCATTGTATCAATACTTGTAGCTACCTGAATAAAAACGAATAGTAACGTTGTACCCACATTCTTTTTACTAAGAAGAAATCTGGATGACCGGTACGGAAGATCACCACAATTAGTAACTAACTGTACCCCGCCACGCGTTGGTGTGGCTCAGTCTATCTGTGCAGATAGAGACACAATAGCGCGTATTTCTTTTACGTCTCACAGATGGCGCTGTTTTTCAAAAAAGCAGGTTTTTACAAACACGCGTAGTCGAATACAACGTTGTGTCGAAATTTCAAATCAATCGTTGAAGAATTTTCGGACAATTAAGATTTTGAACAAACGAACATTTACATTTTTATTTATATAGAAGAAGATATAGATAATAGAGAATAATTGTGGTAATCAAATCAATATTAAATTTAATCGTTCAAATATGATGCGACCAAGATATTTTGTTAGTAGGCAATTTATAATGTGAGTTGTGATGTCTTTTCAAATACATCTATTTCAATTTCGATTTTGTTTTCATGAATGAATGAATGCAAATCTTGGAAACGGAAATTAACCCAATTCCCGATATGCAATCGAGCTGAAACTCAGTTAATAGACTCGTTGTCGATGACAATGCATTCTATCAATTTTTCGTGTGGCGATCACGTATACACATGTGGAAATATAAGCATTTCTCTGAAATTAGATAACATTACAGCAGTTAATACACAAAATAACACATTTTGAATACATCTATTAATAAAAACTAGCAGTTAAAAACCCGCTCCGCGGGTTTTTGCTGCTAGGCCCTGCGGGCGGCACTTCTTGCACGGCACTGATATTAACTGTTATGGTACCTAATATAATTTGCTCATAGGAGATTTGCAGTGCTTAAATACGTGTTACAACCGACAATGTCTATAAGTTGAATCAATATCGTATAGTTTGTCACAACAATCAAAGATAGTTATAACAAAGTTGACTGAAATAATAGATTATTACATATTGATTAATTGTACCCGTGTTATTGGATAAAAGGAGGGTAATTGTGCGATGAGATTAACAGTCGGTTTAATTAAAAGGTGTAAATTTCACTCCAACTGGTGGTAATTCTTTACCTAAAACTGTTACTGTATCTAATAAAGTTTAAAGTTAGAATATATATACACCTTCATCAAGAGAGTAAAAATCTATATATAAAGGTAGATTATTACAATATAGCGCCCCTGAGGTGATATCTCACAAAAGCGGCGCTATGCAAATTGTCCAATTAATAAATAAATATAATGTTTACATTTTATTATGTACGTATGCATTGATATACAATGGAAATAGATAAAATAATGTTATCCTATTAAACTTTATTTTATTAAAAAACAAATAACTTTTTTAACATCCTTTTATTATATACAACCAATACATGTTTCATGAACGAAGTATACACCGAAGTCAAAAATTAAATATAGATTACAATTGGAAAAAAGAAGTGGAAGGAGGGGGGAGGGGTAAGAGTAGGCTGGGTTTATACGAATTAGGAATTACAATATGAAAGACCAGTTAAGTGGGAAAATATTTAAAAGAGAGTTTATAAAAAAAATTTCTTGTTAATTATATCTACTTTTATAAACATGTTCTCTTATTTCTAAAATTTCGAAATAATTTATTTGTGATGTTTTTTATCCCGTGTGAAGTATTTTAAGACCTGAAAAAAAAAATTGCATAAAACAATATATTCATAAGACAAATAACATTTAATAACGGTTATTCTAATAAATTGAAAGTTGAAATACTAAATAAAAAAATTAAACATATTCTCTTCAAACGGTATTTTTACCCTATTTCTTAAGATATAAATAAACAATCAGGATTAAAGCATCGCAAATAAATAATTTTTAAATTTTAGAAATTATAAAACATGTCAATATAAAATCAGATATAATTAATAAGCAAAAAAAATTATAAATAATAATGAAAAATGCCATTGCAAAGTTTAAATAAACTTCCAGAAGAAATCTTCTTATGAAACGCTTAATGGTCAAGTAATTTAGCATATTTAAATATTCGCGCCAGTTATTTGGTTAGTTTTTACACCGCCAGAGGTGCGCTCTGTGTCGGCCAGCTATTGCCGGCCATATTGAATGAACGCGTGCTTTTTTCGTCAAACGTCAAACGTAATCACGAAATTGTGGATAATTTTCACTGTAATTTAATTAATCCAATGGATTATAAACTTTCTAAAACATATTTTCTTCGATATTATCCAAAAATTATATGAGGAGAAACGATATTTTTGAAGAAATATCGTATTACATGTGGCGATTCTTTTTCAGTATGAAATCGTGTCTTAATTTTTAATGTCTTATTTTTTTTGTATCCAGTCGCCTGCAAACCGAAATGAACCTTACGGTTGCTTAAAATTGAGGGGCAGATTGGTATTTTTTGCCTGCAGACCCCCAATGCAGAATTTATCCGAATCACATAATATGAATTTGACCAATCAGAGGGCCTACATCGTCCAGACGCTGGGACAATAATACTATCAGATAGATGTATTATAGTAAAATATAGTTTTGCACTAATTATTTCAGAGCACTTTGCAAGATACCAGATAGTGAAGTGGATTCGGTGCAAGAATCTATCGAGTCCTGCATATCCACAATGTTTCCTACGGAACAAGGTAATCCATATTTAAATATTGTTTTGTTGTATAAATTAGTTTAACCTTTCAGGCCTCTGGCATATTGGCCGTTATATTTCTTAGAGATGAATAAATGGGATATTTCTGAAAGTATCCGAAAACTAAAAACTGTTTTGAAAGGTGATAAAACACGCTTTCAATTTTATTATTATAAATCTAAAATTTTCAAATCAAACATAAAAAGTTTGAAAAATGGCTCAATGTTTTTACATAAAAATAAATATATGATACAAAAAAAAAACAATGTGTTATTAGACAATTATGTAATAAACAATACTCTTGTCTCAGTTTTTGTAATTTCGTATAAAAAAAATTCACAAATTTTTAATTTTTTTTTTCAAATTGCGGTCATAATCTTTGATTTTTATTCTGTGGTTAACTTCTATATTTGAATATACAGCTGGTTTCTAATGTCTCTCTAAAGTTAATATTTCTAACTATGACTGTATATTATCTCCATAAATAGCTAGTAATAACATAGATCACTGTAGAAATGTATTATAAATTTGTACAGCGCCCTTGAGGTGATTTTGCACAAAAACGGCGCTATACAAATCATTCAAATATTATTATTATTATGACGGTAACGGAGACACAACTATTTCTATGAGACCATATGAGGTGTTCTGAAAAGCAAACAAATTTACCCTACGGGTAATAGCTGTTTATTCTCAAAACCTATGCTTCGTTTCATGAATTAAAAGTTGTATGGGTGTCAACATGTGAAGTGTTGGCTTTAGCAAGGCGTACTAACATATTTAGCAGTCTATTTCCCTGCCTTTAATTTAAACCTTGATTAAATGTAATTCACAGTTGGGTATGGGTATTTATTAAAGAATTACAGGATGCCGACATTCACTCGAGGCAGATATCGAGTAATCTCAATCTCATGTTTGAAGATGAAGAGATTGAAGCTGTAAGAAGCATTCGGAAGGACTCACTCTCCATTCATTCTCCTAAAACAATTTATGGTAAATAGCATTTGGTTGTATTATTGTCAAAATATGAAGTGTTGGCTAAACCATGGTTTTAGCAAGGCTTACTAAGATATTTAGCAGTCTATTTCCCTGTGAAGTGAAGTGAAGTTAGCAGTCCACAATGCTGATGTATGGAAGTGAGGCATGGAACTAGCAGAGAAAAGATGAAAGTAGATTGACTGCTGTTGAAATGAGACCCCTGAGGCGTATGTGTGGTAAAACCATGTATGATCGTGTGAGGAATATGGAGATCCGCAAAGAATGCAAGGCTTATGTAAGCTTAGGACGGGTTGTTTCGGAGAATTTGAACAATTCATCAAATTTCAACGTTCATTTTCCAGTTCTGTGAAAGATTTTTTCAAGTTCTGTTTTAATTTCAGTTTTGTCAATCAACTAGCCTATAATGATATAATAACAGAACTTGAATAGGACTTTCACAGAACCCGGAAATAAACGATGAAATTTGATGAATTGTTCAAATTCTCCGAAACAACCCGTCCTTAATGTTTGGGCATGTAGAGCGAATGAGCGAAGAAAGGAGAGTAAGGAGGATATATGATGCAAATGCGAATGGTAGCAGTAGTCGAGGACGCCCGAAGAAGACATGGCACGATCAAGTGAATCAGATACTCGAGTCAGGCCATGTCAAGAGTCAGAATAATAGAAGAATATGTATGAATGTGAATGAGGCAAGGAGTGTGCTAAGACCGAATTGTTTGGCGGTCCGTCCTCTCTGCCTACCCCTGCGGAAACGGCCTGATGGTTAGTTAGTTATTTCCCTGTCTTTAATTAAAACCTTGATTAAATGTTATTCAGAGTTGGGTATGGGTATTTATTGAAGAATTACAGGATGCAGACATTCACTCGGTGCCGAAATCGAGTAATCTCAATCCTATGTTTGAAGATGAAGAGATTGAAGCTGTAAGAAGCATTCGGGAAGACTCTCTCTCCATTCATTCACCTAAAACAATTGATGGTAAATAGCACTTGGTTGTATTTTTGTTATATTTATATAAACCAAGAAATTTATAATTATATTCTTAAAGGTTGACTAAACAAACACCGGAAAGCATAATGATCGTACAACAATTATGTAGACTTGGTCCAGGTGTAATATATTAATATTAATGGACTGTGACTAATGTAGGCATAAGGCTGACATAACTTGAGCTGACAAATGAATGAATATATTATGCAATGTAAATAATTTGTGTGAGAACAATTACACAATAAGCATTTTTGGGAAACCAACTTTAGAACTAATCTACAGTATTCTGTACCTTATTAAGTTGCTATAATTTAGTCATTAGAATTATTAGTAATGCTGTATTTAGTAATTTAGTAGAGGTCTCTCTTTTCATGAAGCTTTTTCCAATAATTCTGATTCATCACAGCCATTGAAAGCTAAACAAAAGAATACCTAGTATAAGTAGGTAGTTATTCTAGTGTTGTTTTCTTTGTTTGAATTACAATAGTTGTTAGTTCTCAGAAATATGTTGTGTAGTTGCTGATAAGGTTTCCTTTGAACGCAATGATGTTTGTGCTGATTGTAACAATGGTTTTACGTTCCTTAGTGAATAATAATTATAATAATAATAATATTGTTATTTCGGCTACTGGCATTATACCTAGCTCCCTCATTAAAAATTTAGGTGTATTAGATCTATCAAAAATTTTATATACAAAAATGCAAAAATCAGTCATTTTAAATACATGTAGCATAATGAAAGATTTTTTTAAATATTTATGTTGAGGGATCGGTAGGATTTATAGGCCCTGTTAGAAGTTCTACCGAGCCGAACCCTCTGATATGAAAATATCTGGAGTCGGTGAATTATTTTCCCATTTGATCTCTGGTGAGTTGACGTGTTGTTCTTGTATTGTTTTGTATTTATTTTGCTTATATAATGCACTTGCATAATGTTGATTGCCTAGATGATCATTTGTGGAAAAGTGTGTGGAAGGGTTTAGTTTTACCTATGGGGAAGAATTAACCCGGACATAAAGTCGGAAATTTAATAAAACATGAATGATCTAAATTGTTTAGTGGCTGACAGATTACCATATAAGTTCAAAACTTTTTATATAACTCCATATTGTTCGCCATACAATCCCATACAGACCTGTCAAACCTTAAAAGATGATGTGTTATAAGTGTGGGCGTGGCGACGATATGCGCTATGATCTGTAACCAGGCGATATTTGAAAATTATACGACCTCTCTCCTGCCGTAGGACAATTTACGGAGCGACATAATTAAGCGGCTGTCATCTGTCAATGTGACAGATCCCATATAAGGAAATGATATTCGGCGGCAGTTCCCAATTGATCTGACCCCCTCTCCCGAGAAAGATTATAGCGTAGTGTGACACCCCAACTCAATATAGCTTGACTTGTCTAAGGCTTTATTATTATTTATATTTTAACATCTGATGGTGTGGTAAGTTAGTATTTTTCAAGTCTGTTGATTGTACTTACTCTTTCTAGGTGACTTTTCTGATTTTGGAGAAAGTGCAATTCCACACTTTGCAAAAAATGATCGTTTTAATGAGTTATTAGCTAAACAGCAAATGGTAAGCCACTACATAATAATAATAAGTTAACCAAGTTCTAACTTTATATATTTTAATCTCCCCATTTTCTGCAATGGAACTGCTAACAGATTATTTTAACTGATTTCCTAAAATTCATCTATAAGATAATTCTATTTAGAAACTCCATTCAGGCATCCAAAAAAGCCTCTTTTCAAGTCTTTAAGAATTATTAATATCATGCAATTATACCTAAAAATAATCCATGCGTCAAAATCATCAACAGTAAAGACAGAATGGAGACTTTTGGTACTGAAATATACAACAACCTTTGCTTAAAGACACCATTTATGTATACAGTGCCTCACATGTACAGCAAACTACCACTCTAGACCATAGCAATAACCAATATTATGTATTCCTTCAACGAAAATACCAGTGAATGGCTAATTAATATCTTTGGCTAATTGACTAATGAGTCAAGATCACAAGGAAATTGAAATAGAACTTGTTATTCTGAAATTTACTAATATGCTGTCCATTGAGGTATATACGAAAGTACAATACAAACAGTGGTAAAACAGTGACTAAACAGTGGTATTATAGTACAAGTTGCCTCTTACTATCAGATTAATTTATTGACAAATCACAGAAAGGGAGACTGTCACATCGCCTCCCGCGCTCCGAGCATGTGGTTTGTTCCGCTTTCTCGGATTGGCTGGTCTATCAATTTGAATGTCTATGGGTTTTACTTTAATCAATATTCGTGTAAATTAGGTACCCAAAAATTAAATGTGAAAGAAACAAAGAAAAACAACGACACGCAGTCGAGATAAGGCCGGTATGTCTGTATTTTTTTAGTAATGGTTTCACTAGGCTTATCTATCTTGCAGTGGCTTCTGTCAGAGAGCAACTTGACATAAATGTCTCTAAAGCCAAGCTTAAAATGCAACTGATATACAAGGCCGGCTGTGACCCAAACGTCACCTTGCGTTAGTAAAAAACCTAAAGGACGCTGTGTTAGGTTTTATTAGTACCTTGGTTCCTTGGCACCTTGGCAAGTCTAAGCTAGTTTATGAAAACATTGGTAATCCCCTTACCAACATACAATATTTCATAGACACAAACTATTTCAGACAAACTACGTTTCTTTAAATTAGCCTTTATCACATCGCTCACCGGTGGCCAATGAACAAAATGGATGATTATACAAAATCCTTCAGATTTCTTACTTTTTTCCAAAACACTCCCTTTCTCCCTTTGAAATGCCCCAGATCTGGGGACTTCTCCCCAGACATAGCAATCTCTGGTGTCGGTAACCACAAGTGACATGGAGCAACACCCCGGCCCGCGGTGGCTCGGCAATCAATTTTGGGCTTTACTCAATTTTGTTCATTGAGCAATCGAAAGGATTCGAGTGACATCGACAATTGTTGCCTCACCAAGTTAGCTGATTGCCCCTTCCTATTACCTTTGTGGGATCAGTACTTTACATGGATTTTGCAAGAAATCACATTTTTAACTACAGGTCTAAATTATTTTGATCTATTTTATTAATTCTTCTCCATCACTTGGATTTAACAGTACCTAATCTGTCAATAATATTGGCACATCTGTGACCTACCTCAGAACAGGTTACACCCAGTGAGGTAGATATGTAGCAAATTATATATATATATTTATATATACAGTATATGTATATAGTATATACCTACATAGCAATTACTGCTTGTATATTGTTGTTTTGTATGAAATTATAAAAATAATATTTAACTAAACTGATATTGAATCGTACTCTCTAGTAGATTAATGATCTCGTTAAAATTCCTGAACGGTATGTCTGAAAACCATTTTAATAATGTACTTCGTATTATTTTGTCTGATTATTCAGTAACCATTGTTAATTTTGCAGATGATTGACGATGCTAGTTATAACCCAATCACGGATGTTTTACAAATATACAATTGTGAATATAGTTTACATCACACTCCCTGTGACTCTTCCTTAGTTCCTCCGACCATAAGAAAAACCACTTCCAAGGATCTGCTCCAATCGCAATCGGTAAAAATTAATGACACTTATAAAAATTTCATTGAAGATTTCACACTAGAAATTAGCACGGATTGGAAGCGTAAGCAAAAAAGAAAAAGAAAGGTTGTGGATAAATTCAAAGAGTTTAGGTCAGGATATATGCGTTTGCAGAGGATTAACTTGATGTCTCACTTGAGATGCCAAGTCAGTACATATTAATCATTTCGAATTATTACAATTATTATAATATATATTTATATTATTGCTTAAACCAGTGTTTCCCAACGTCATTCCCATGTTTATAATTCATTAACCTCTCACCAACTTAGATCTGCTTTTGTATGATTGTAATGTATTAATAGCAGCCGTAACTCCACACCAACTGTTATTGTGTGAAAATTTGGCTTTTTTTAACGCCCACTTTGGGAAACACTGTCTTAAATGCTTTGATTTGGCTTCGAGTGACCCATTTTGTACCATTTGCATGTATCTCAGTACATACCAAAGAATTCATCTTAGTGTGAGTTTCAATTTTTAACCTTACCTACGCGACTGTAGCTTGTTCATTTATGTAAACCTCCATGATGGCTCTCTTTAATCTCTTTAAGCGTATGTTGCATTTATGTGACGCCTGAAACAGTGTGCAAGAATGGCCACAATTGAAAATGTAAAGGCATGCACACCTAACTTGCTGGTAACCTAACTGCACTGCTTTTATCTACACTTTCACATTTTCTTCATCGCTTAATTATAGATATTTACAATATGTATTGTTAGTAATATTATGAATTCTTATAATGTAGGTACATATTTATGCTTCATACAGATTTTCAATACTACTACTTCATTTAATAGGAACAAATATTTATATTGCCATATATTTTAGATTTTCACTAGATAATGATTTATAAAATCAAATTTAAGTCTTACATCTTTTCTGGTACCTACTATCATACTCTTTATATAATGTTATAAAAATGTTGACAAATTGCATATGATGGATGCCTTTACAGACACCTTTGGATGACATAGTCGATATTCAAAAAGAAACTACTAAACGTTTAATGGACCCAAAACAGAATCACAGCAACAGTAAAATGTTGAGTTCAATGTATCGCAGGAACTTGTTGACAAGACAGAAGTCTGCAGATAAAACTTTCTTTGTCAGTCCTCCCGAAGAACTGAGACATAAACAGTACACATCTGAAATTCCAGATGATTCTGATATTAATATCATTTCTAATGACTCTGCAGCCAACTCACCAGTCCCAGCCTCTTTGCCATTTATTGATAAATGTAACGAAAAGAAAATCGGTGAAAATTATTCTTTTAATGAAGATCAAATGTCTTATGTAACGATAAGAAAAAAGTATGAATCGAGAATCAATTCCAATTCATCACTGCGAAACGTAGGTGAAAGCCCCATCAGCAATATGAGCGGTGAAAACGAACACAAAAATGGGAACTGTGAAAATGAACACAGCGGCATGAATACCGAAAATATTCACAGCAATGTAGATGACGGTGAAAATGAACAACGCAATCAATCGGTCTACATTTTATTTCCAAAGAATCAAAAGAACGGGGTCAAAATTGAAGAATTAAAAATGTTTATTGGCGGCTCGAGATCAAACAATAGAAAAATTCTTTACGAATTTTTCAGTCAACAAAACCCTGGAACTCGTTTTTCAAGTACAACTAATTCGCTTCTTAAAAATTACAAAGCCACCTCAGCAAAAAGATCTTCTCCATTTAGCAGAATTTTAGAAAAATCCCTTATAAGGTTGGATTATTTATTAGTTTATTCGTATTGTCAAATTTGTGTGCGAAAGGAATAAGAGAATATTTTACTGGTTCATACAAATATGGAAAATGTAATTATTTGTATATAATATGTTTTTTAACTGGGATATAAAAATGGGATTATTCAAAATAAGCTATAATAAAACACTCAATTTTTGTGTTTACCACGCTTTTCAAATACTGAATTGTATCTTGTGTCTGTTCAAGTTTCGGTTAATCTAATTTTTTCTAACAAAGGGGATGAATTTGTGTTGTTGCCTCAACATTCAATAATGGTTTGACTCACTTGCCTTTTCCTTTCGCCCTCAGAAATAGTTTATAAAATTATAATAATAATGGGAAAAAATCAACTCAAGGGTGCAGTGTTCTATTTTACCAATCTGGATTTCATCTTCTCCGTCATGAAGATGTTTTATTATGTGTTGTTATCATTGTTCTTTTATTCATTCCAAACATTGTCTCAATAGGTTTATAATATGTAGTTGTTTTTTCTGCAGCGAGGAGTGGAATGAGTTTGGTGTATTTGAAAAAGTAAATAAACTTTGGTCGTGTAATAACAAAGTGTCTCTGGAAATGCTTTTGAAAGAGGCGCCTCTGGGACCCAATCCTTCTTCCACTATGGCCAAAATATTCACCTCCCTTATGAGTAAGTAATATTTTCTTATAATGTATATAGGGTAAATTTAAAAGAATTTATAATCTGCTCTTTCATTGATGGCGCTAATTTCATTATTTTAGGAAAATGACTTTTTGCTTTAACACATATACGCAATATGAATAAATAGTTTTGTCTATGTGGAAACTCAATTTTTTCAAGAGAGGCATACAAATACAATGTTGTATTGTGATAAAATCCAATATTGTATTTGTATACATTTCTTAAAACAATTGAGTTTGTATACGGACAAAACTATGAGCGGTGAGGTTTATCTAAGCGAATGCGTTTGCTGCGGTGGAGGGAGACCTTTTGACCTCTCCGACAGGACTCTCTCGACCCATCGCGTTGCGCTGCAGTGGGACACATTGACCCCCAGATTTGTACCCACCCCTCAAATCTTTTTCCTTCTCAGAACTTCCTCTCCTTCCTTTCCATAAGACCCTCCATACAGCATCTCCAAAAATGACATAGGTTTTTTTTCCTCAGGGCCTCCTGTGTGGAGCTAATGTAAAAAAAAAAAAATGTTTATTCACATTCATATTGCGTATGTTCGGGTGCAAATAAATTATTAATCATAATATTTTAAAGCGATTCTTGCAAAAAATGTCTTTTACCACAAAAATTAAATTAGCGCCATCTATGAAAGAGCTGATTGATAATTCTTGCAAGTATACCCTTAATAAAAATGTTTCGTTGGTTCCGCAAAGAAACTAGGAAATTTATTATCCACTTTGTTTTGATTGTACTACCAAACAACTTCTATACTTGTTCTATGAACATATTCTAATTTACACTCCCTCGTTCATTTAACACCCGGTCCCATGCGATTGTCTTTAATTTGTTTAAAATCTTCGGAAATAATAAAAATATATTAAAAAAAAATTCCACATAGTAACTCAGCATGCCCAAGCTATAAAAGTACTAAACGAAAATCGAATATTATTTGAAATGCAACTCAATTAACCTTGTAATATGTTTATTACGGTCCGCCGCCTATCGGTATTTGCCCACACCTGCTTTCTTTAAATACTCCGGACATCTCTCGCTCGCTTGCACATAGGAGTTGAGTGTGTGTGGAACAGAGATAGAGATTCGATTTGGGTTTCACGGTTTCACGGTCATAAAAACCCTCATTCCATGAATAGAATTATTACAACAACAAATAGTGTACTATCCTTTGTTGAAATACCGATGTAAACGAAAGGCATAAAGATAAATGTTAAAAGTAGACTTACTTTTAGATAATAATGTACATAAAGTTGGGACCTTTACAAAGAGATTGGTATATAATATTCATATAAAAACATTGAATAATTCCGTCTTTTCTGCAATTGAAATGAGGCCGGCGCAAAAGATAGAACTACCTTCCCGCCGTTAAGCATCAATCGACCGAACGGGTAGAAATACCTTTCCCGGCCGAAGTGTGTTAAGATCTTTCTAACACCCTCTAATCAGTTTCTGGATATCTAGTTCCAAATCTCGCAACACTTTAAAAATTTAGTCAATATAAGGACCATAATATATTAAAAAATTTTCAGATTTAAAGACTTCGCATTTTGTGCAAATCGTGAAGAATAATGTGGGTCAAATAGAGTCCATACTGAAGGGACCAGCTTCGCGCATAAGAACAGCCTATCATCCGTACTCCATGTGACTTTCTAATACTTTATAAAAACTGGCTGATATTGAAAAACAATATCTTTGTTTCCTTATCGACCATCTTTTGATAAGCTTTCATATTCTGTGTACTTATGTTGTTATAATTTTTGTTAACAAAATCGGTTTTAGGACAGGTTTCCTGCAACTGCTTTTTCATGTAAAAGATTTTTCTTGTCTAGTTATTTTGTGGTCTAGTTTTTTTGTGGTTTAGTTTTTTGTGGTCTAGTTTTTAGTTTAGTTTATTTTATAACTGGAACACACTTACTACTTATAATTTTGATGACTAAAACATTTAGAATATTATGTTAGTTTTATTTGGAAATAAACACATTTTTGTTATCAATTGTGGTTTTTTATTTATTTAAGTGATAATAAATCACAAAATAATAACAATAATATTTACAATAAATTGTTCCTAATGAGTTAAATAAAACTCATTTCACGGGAAAGACGAGTATACACTTATTTTTAGGAAATTATTTTTAAGCACAAATACAAATTTAAAAGGAAGTTCAATGAAGAGTGTACATAGATTTTTAAACCGGCTAGACAGACTTAACACAGTTCATTGAAAATATTTCATAAATTCATTTATGCAGATAAATGATATTTATTAGATATTTATACCTTATAAAATAAGGTTAAGAAGGATGCAGAAGTTTTTTTTTAAATGTGAAACTGTACAAGAGTCCCTTCTGCTCCCAACTGTCTAGAGTCAGTGAGACTATGGCATCCCCAATTGGGGTATGTTGTGAGGATGAAGGTATTGGGAAGTTTTAGGTTACTGGGTAATGCGTTGTATTGTTTATATGCGATGTATTGTAAGGAGTTAATTCAACATTAAGTTATTTAGTATGAATATATGGGTGTTTGATGTTCTGATTGTGTTTTGTGCTGGTATGTCGGAATCAAAGTTTTAAATATTTGATTACTCCAATACGAATAATGTAAATGCATGTGTATAGAGGTAAACAAAACTTATCTAAGCCCTCGAAATGTATTGCCGGAGAAGAATGCTCAGGATTCAATTGACAGCCAGGCACACTAATCTATCCATTCTTTTATTTTATTTTTTATTATTTATTGAGTTAGTTTATACATTTGAATATAAACTAATATAAACAAGATCATATTTCATTTTGTAATTTTACATATTTTTACAATAAATATAACATTTCTTTTTAAATACATTCATTCTTCCTTCATTCTTCAGACTTTCAGGCATTTCATCATACATTTTTAGTCCTTTGTACATTAGGCAGTTCTGTGATTTTGTTTTTTTCATATGTGGCAATCTAATCCTATTTACATTTCTGGTTTCGTAATTATGAACATCTCTATTAAAAACAATTTCATCCTTAAAATATTTTGGCATTTGGTTGTTCATGATTTTATGTACAAAAATTAACACATTAAATAATAGTCTCTTTTTTATAGAAATCCAATTTAGCTGTTCTCTCATTTGATCTATGCTTGCGTATTTTCCTTTTCCTAGTATACATCTCATAGCTCTATTCTGTATAACATCTAGCTTCTGAAAGAACTCGGCATCCTAAATAGATTGTCCGCCTACCTCGGGTATCGTATCCTCGGGTATTCTGCTCGCCAAACTGAGACCTCCTACCTGAAGAAGCTCATGGTCATTGACTTAGAGTTGAAGGCAGGAGAGAAGCAGACCAAAATAACTGATGCATTGAATTTTTTTTTTGTGAATACATACCGCACAAAAATCCCAACAGCTTCCATCTGGAGCCAATGAGACTATGGAATCCACAGTTATTGTGGTACGCTGTAAGGCTGAAGGTAATATGAAGGGGAAGGAGATGGAGAGAGAAAGGTGGGAAAAACCTGGCTATTTAGATTTGATCACCAAATATGGCTAAAACCATTTCAAGCAATGTTTCATTGCTGAATGTTGGTCTGAGAGAATCTTCCACAAATATATATGGTGTCCGGAAACTCGTAGTACAAGTGGGAAACTGTGGGCCAATTTTTAATAGTGAAAAGTTGTTTTTTATGTAAAACATCAAAATAATATAGTTTAAAAAAAATCAAAAATATCTTTAGACTCCGAGGGTCCTTCGAAGTTTGAAAAAATATGCCAAATATTCATTATTTTCACTCTTTACACAATATTCTGGAACAGTTTAATATTTTCAGTCTCTTTATTCAATATTCTGGAACAGTTTAATATTTTCAGTCTTTTTATTCAATATTCTGGAACAGTTGTATAAGTTTATTTATGAGACCTTGTTTAATAAAATCTTTAGCTTTGATAGATATAACTACCACTTATTATTTTTGTAGTTATATGGCACTAAAAATCATCTGCCCGCCGTCCCGCCCGAGGCCGCATGTCCCCGTTAGTCAACCAAGGTTACTAAGGACGGGTTGTTTCGGAGAATTTGAACAATTCATCAAATTTAAATGTTCATTTTCGGGTTCTGTGAAAGTCCTATTCAAGTTCTGGTTTTATATCATTATAGGCTAGTTGCTTGACAGAACTGAAATAAAAACAGAACTTAAAAAAATCTTTCACAGAACTTGAAAATGAACGTTGAAATTTGATGAATTGTTCAAATTCTCCGAAACAACCCGTCCTAAGACTATGCCTCCTCCGACGATCAGCAAATCTCCATCTTTTGCAGTCCTCTCCAAGATCTGTGACACGTTCAGGATGTCGGATCGAGCTGGTGTAGCGATTACTTCTGCCGTCTTATGATTTCAGCATAATTGTTTTGTATAAGTTTTTTAATTCATATTCCTTTCTCACAAATTTAAATAACTTATTCTATATTATGCTGTCTCAGTTAAAGTCACAAGGAGGAAATCCATCATTGGTTTTATTTTACTAAATAATACTTATGTACAAACTGATTAAATGTAAACTGTCGATTTCCCAAAAATGAATAAATAAATAATCACGAAGAATAATACAAAAAAGTAAAAGACAAAAATAGATTAGGTGGCGCACATCAACTACAGACTACATCAAGTACCAGGTCTAAACTCATGAAAGCAAAGACTTGTGATAAAGTAAGTGGATTATTTTTTCATGGTCGAAAGGACAAGACTTTGGTTAATATAAAAAAAAGCACAAATATTATAAAAGCATGGTGGTTGAAGAACACATCTATCGTTGGAACCAGGCTCTCATTTCATGACCGATCATCCGACCCCTCATCTGTCAAGAAATGAGATATACTCGGGCACTGCCGTTAACCGTGGAACCAGGCTCTCATTTCATGACCGATCATCCGACCCCTCATCTGTCAAGAAATGAGGTATACTCAGGCATTGCCGTTAACCGTGGAACCAGGCTCTCATTTCATGACCGATCATCCGACCCCTCATCCGTCAAGAAATGAGGTATACTCGGGCACTGCCGTTAACCGTGGAACCAGGCTCTCATTTCATGACCGATCATCCGACTCCTCATCCGTCAAGAAATGAGGAATACTCGGGCACTGCCGTTAACCGTGGAACCAGGCTCTCATTTCATGACGGATCATCCGACCCCTCATCTGTCAAGAAATGAGGTATACTCAGGCATTGCCGTTAACCGTGGAACCAGGCTCTCATTTCATGACCGATCATCCGACCCCTCATCCGTCAAGAAATGAGGTATACTCAGGCACTGCCGTTAACCGTGGAACCAGGCTCTCATTTCATGACCGATCATCCGACTCCTCATCCGTCAAGAAATGAGGTATACTCAGGCACTGCCGTTAACCGTGGAACCAGGCTCTCATTTCATGACCGATCATCCGACTCCTCATCCGTCAAGAAATGAGGTATACTCAGGCACTCCGTTAACATAACCAAGACAATAATAGAATATATTGCTTGTCAAAACCTTTCACTTAACCATTTTAAAGCAATTGGTTGTGACTGTTCACAGGAACAACTGGTAATGTGATTGAAACGATGAAGAAACATTTGAATCGTCCAAAACAGTGGCTGTTCTGTCTTTTTCATTGCAATTATTAAATTTAATGGTGCAACCACTGCACTTCATAGCATAGTCCAGTGGTAACGCATTGGACTGCCATTCCGAAGGTCGCGTGTTCGAACCCGGCGTGCGCAAATGAATTTTATTTGATTAATTTGTGTTATTTCACAATTAATTAATTAAAATAATATATAGTATATTTGCGGCACGTTCCAGAGTGGAAGATACTACCAGTATCGCCCTGGTGTAAGACCACCATTCAGAATTGAAACGTTGCTCCAAATGGCTTTAGCCGTGTTTAGTGACTAGATCTGAATAGCCAGGTACTTCCCCACCTTCCTCTTTCCCTTCCCCACTTACCTTCAGCTTCACAACATCCCCCAATTGGGGATGCCATAGTCTCACTGGCTCCAGACGGGAGCAGTTGGGACTCTTGTGAGGTATTAACTATAAAAAAAAAAAAAAAAAAAAAACTTCAAGGTTTTTCCAGCTCTCCATAATTATTGTCTTATTTTGTCAGTAGAATATTTCTTTAAAATAGAGTACTCGACTGACGACCTGTATTCAATGACCCAATCCAAAAAAACTTGATATTTTCAAAAGAGTGAAAGATACTCTCAGTATCACCCTGCTGTAATACCACCATTGAGAATTGAAACGTTGCTTGAAATGGCTTTAGGCGTGTTTGGTAACCAGATCTGAATAGCCAGGTACTCCCACACCTTCCTCTTTCCCATCTCCTTCCCCGTCACACGACTCCAGCCTCATAGCATATCCCAATTGGGGATGCCATAGTCTCACTGACTCCAGGCGTTTGGGAGCAGTTGGGACTCTTGTGCGGTGTTCACATAAAAAAAATTAAAAAAACAATATCCAGCTGACGTTGTTATAAGAGTGGTGTCACATTACTCCAGCAAGTTGTTTTTTTTAAATTTTATTTATTTTTAAAATTTATTTAGGAAAACCAACAGATTTTTTACACCTTTAAATAATAAACTTAAATAAACAATACAAATAAAATCTAATGACAGGTTCTCACTTGAACATAAAATTATAACAACAAACTAAGGGTCCAATACCCGTGCGCTAAAAATATTTACAAAAAATACAAAATTATAAATATTAAATAAAATAAAAATAACATAGGATATAAGAACACAAATAAATGACTATATATCAATTTTATCCTAACTGACGTAATAAACGCCAAACTTAAAATATCCCATGACCCAAAAAATTTCTGGTCTTATATAAAAGGAAAGAAAAATAATTCTGGTTTACCGCATATTATGAAACTGGGTGACATAACTGCAGAGAATCCCTTCGCAATATGCAACCTGTTCTCACAGCACTTCGTCTCCACTTTTAGTCACAAAACTGTTTTCGATGTTCACTCTACCAACTATCATGTAGAAAATCAAGTTAATATATCTTCGGTATCAGTTTCCAAAGGAAAAATAGAAAAAATAATTGATACTATCTGCAGGTAGCGATAAAATTCCGTCATTCTTTATCAAAATGTGTAGTAAGGTAATCTCGAAGCCCCTATTATTGCCCTTTCAAACCTCATTGATAGAAGGTGTCTTTCCGGATAGTTGAAAATGTGCTCATATCACACCATAGTCTGGGGCGAAAAATCATGTCCGGAACTATTGTCCAGTATCTAAATTACTGATATTCAGTAAGATATTTGAACAAATTGTTCACGAACAACTGTATGACTGTATCCAGTCTGTAATAATTGCCAACCAAATGAATTGAAAATTCATGAAAAAAGGATAAATTGTCTCTAATCTTGCAATTTTCACTGAAAATATTTCAAAATCAATGGATCATGAAATCCAAGTTGACGTAATCTATACAGACTTCTCTAAAGCATTTGATAAAATTGATCACAGTCCTCTTTTATCTAAACTACTAGCTCTGGGAATTCACGGGGATTTGTATCGATGGTTGGTCTCCTATCTTAATGGGCGCACTCAAGGAGTAACTATTAATGGCTTCATATCTTCATACCTGGGACCGTTGCTGTTTATAATTTTCATCAACGACTTTATAAAATGCTTTAATTATGCAAATATTCTACTCTTCGCCGACGATATGAAAATATTCCTTCCTATTAATTCTATTATTGACTGTTATAAATTAGAAGAAGATCTATATAGACTTGATGAACACCTTAAAATGTTATGTTAGTACCTTCATTAGAAACAAAATAAAATTTGAACCTCATGCTGGCACTGTTGGTGGACGCGGTGGACTCTCTCGCCGCAGCAGCTGGTCCAGTTTCCTCACCACCTAGGATTCTTGCAGCAGATTCTCCATCTCCGTGTAACCTGTTTCTGTACTTCATTTTATTTAACTTAATTTCAATTTCAATTTGTAATATTTATATATTTTTTTGTAATATCTGCATTAACTGTACAGCGCCCCTGAGGTGATATTTCACAAAAGCGGCGCTATAAAAATCATCCAATAAATAAATAACTACCACATAGCCAGTAAAGTACTTAAAAAGGTTACACAAATTCGTGACCTAGGTGTTCTGCTTGACAGTAAACTTACATTCGAGGCACATGTTGATATTATTGTGAAGAGAGCCCTTAGAATGGTAGGATTCTTATTCCGTATTGGAAAAGAATTCAATAATATATATATTCTACGACTTTGTTTTGGAAGCGTAAAGCCATCAGAAAATTTAGTCATATTAATCACGTTTATCATGAGGGCATACTTTCCTATGTGGTTTGATATAAAACTACATGAGTCGTGCAAAGATAGAGCGAGGTTTATTTTTAATATGATAAAATATTTTCGCTATCTTCTGTACGAATTAAAAATAATCTTAATCCTGTGATAAAGCAAATTGCTTACTACATTTATCCTGAAAATATACTCTTGATAATGATAACTGATGTATCACCTACCACCAAAGAACTTAGGATAAGGCAAATATATTGATATTGGAAACCAGAGAGTTAGTTATCGCAAAGAGAAAATTTAGGACGGGTTGTTTCGGAGAATTTGAACAATTCATCAAATTTCAACGTTCATTTTCAAGTTCTGTGAAAGATTTTTTAAAGTTCTGTTTTAATTTCAGTTTTGTCAAGCACCTAGTCTATAATGATATAATAACAGAACTTGAATAGGACTTTCACAGAACCCGGAAATGAACGTTGAAATTTGATGAATCGTTCAAATTCTCCGAAACAACCCGTCCTTAAAGTACGGTCATTGAATTTTGATGCACAAAACTATGATGATATGATCAGAGATGTGCAAAATGGGTACCCAAAACCATTTGAAATGCAAAATGGAAATGGGTCAAAACTTTTCCATTTGAAAATGCAAAATGCAAAATACCTATTTTCAAAATGCATTGAAAATGCAAAATGGTTTCTCAGGTCAAACAATTAAAATAATTATACAAGTTTTAAACAATTTTGTCATTTAAATAATGAACATCAATGTAGAACAAACATATTACATGATAGTAAATCCAAAAACATCACGACTACAGATTATGAAACCACAAAAAATTTGCGCAGGACTAATGTTGCCAACGTGAAAACATAGAAACTGCTATCTAACATTTAATATTACAGCGTCATGGCCCCATGTTCAGTATTTGAATCAGTATTTTTTGTAATGGTATCACTCAATTGCCAGGGCTCCTACCAGGGAGCAACTTGACAAATGGAAATTATCTCTCATAGCGAAGTTGAGGACCGACTGATATTTGGGGCTTATGAAAAAAAAATGAGTGGAGATAGTAGGAAGAATGTTGCAAAAAAGCATTTAAAATGGAAAATGCATTGAGAAAAGCATTTAAAATGCAAAATGGTTTTTAGAAAATCATTTAAAATGCAAAATGGAAAATACCCATTTTGCATTTTGCATTTCCATTTGAAATGGATTTATTTTAAATAAAGCACATCTCTGGATATGATATATTGGCAAGATACGCCATATCACATATCCTCTTATTTGAAAGAAGAACTAGAGGAATGCCTAACATCAGAATGTTAGTTCCATTAAAATTTGACAGGTTTCCCTGTTACACACAATCGGACGTTATGTGAAGGTTGTGACTGAAGCATTTTAGTAAGTATGCGGCAAGAAGTACATGGAAGGCTTTATTATTACCACCATAAACTCTCGGAAAAATACGGCTAAAATGAAAACAAAACGTTGTTTCATATCGGAATTGATGTAATAATTATAACTTCATTTCTTATTTTAGTACAACTTTAGATTGTAAATATTGTAATTATAACTCTTTTCTCTCATATTACTTGGGAATAATTTACAAAAATGAATTGACTAATTTTCAATCGCTTGGAAACCTAAAGATGATAACTTTTTATCTAGTGCACGAATTGAAAAAAAACATTTTTTTTCGCCTTACTGTAGAGGCCCGCACTAATGGTGAATCTGTATCACAAAGGGAAGCCAAAAAACCTTTTTTTTCGATCTGCCGATCTGCGACGCCTTGGAGCGGCGCATGGTACTGTCGCTCCGAAGTGTTTGTGTGGATGATACTTTACATCTAGGTTTGTTGTACCTATCTTAATTTTATAATGTTTAAATTACATTATTCTTGTAGGTAGTACATATGTAGACACATTTGTTTTTATTGTGCATTATTACAAGAATGACAGTTTAACAATATAAGGTTAATTTGTGGCTTTTCTGGTAGGATGAATAGGATGGTTCATTTTTGACAAATCCGGACGATCCTTATCACACGTACTGAGCTCCACTATTCCCTCCACGGCCACTTCCCACAGCTCTGGAAACTCCTCCTTGAAGGTGGCGTACCACTGCGTGATCTAGAACACAAGTACACAAAAATAAATTACTTTAATACTTAGCATCTGAATAGGTATTTGATTAGCAATCTCCATCTTTTCTTTTTCCCAATCTGTGAGATTCCTCTTAGTCCCACTGGCTGTAGAACTTTAGGATAGTGTCGTCATAAAAAATAAATTCTTTTAATCTATATATATATAGAAGAGAGTCCCGGTGAGGATTTGTTTATTATACAAATCTACAGTTTTATTCCGAGATTCACTGTCTAAATTAGATTTCTAAAAATCTCCCTCATCCCCTTTTCCCACCAATTAAAGCTGAAAAAAGCCCTGGCAACGCCGGGTGCTTCAGCTCATACAACTATTGATTAAGTGACATTTTATTTATTTTGTTTAACTCATTATTATATATTTTGAGGAAACTTGTATACCTATGAAATTGCATCCATCAATAGTCTTGACTGCTATCAACAGTGGATTTTTTTCCCTATAGTGTCCTGATGAAAAGGATCATCCTACCAGATTTGAAACGTTACTTAAAATGACTTGGCTATCATTTATGATCACTTCAGAATAGTCGAGTTTTCCCAATCTTCCTCTGCCCCTAATCCTTTCCCCAATATCAAGGGAACCATGATCACACTTGTTCTTAAAAGTAATTGTTTAATTAAAAAGCTTACCAGTTTATATTCTGAGAAATCAATCCCAATAGCTTCAAGGGCCATGGTGGAAGTAATAAGAGGCAGATCTGCAATGGTCAGGTGGTCGGCTGCCACGTACTTCTTTCCCAACTTCTTCAGATAAGTTTCTAGCACCTCCAAAGCAATGTGGACTTTCTTCAAGCCAAGAGGTGTCCTTTCGTAGTCAAAGAATATTGGTCCGACCTGAGAATAAGATAAAACTTTCAGTGAAACTTTGTGATGGGTTTCTGGAGCTGGAAAAAACTTATCAGATGGGAAACCTCCACATATCCAATATTATTTTTTTCATTTTATTATTTCAGTTTTTAAGCATCTGAAAATAAAACTGCGTCCAAACTTCTTGTTGTCAACCGTTATTAAGTTTTATTATTATAATAGTCCTTGGTGATAAACACTACAACATCCACCTCTGCAGATTTACTATGTTGACTTTGAGTGGACAAGATATGTGTTCAATTGCCGTTGCAATACAAAAATATACAAATTAATGTAGAAATTTTTGGTGTTTAACAGGGCTGACATTACAACAATGTCTGACTGTTGTAACGAATACCATAAATATGTGTTTTGGAATGATTTACATGGCTCTGTGTTTCCTCCCTTCTACAATGTGTAGGGTCTCTTCAAGTCCCAGGTTCACTCCTCCCTTTCATTAAAAAGACCATCCATACAGAATCCCCAAAGATGGTATAGACCCCGTGAAAATAATCAGTTACCTCGGTGCCTCCTGTGTAAAGTTAACATAATAAATAAATATTACTTACAACATATTCTCCAATGCTGCGGTAATATGTTGACAGGTTGAAGCACAGTCTCTGATTTACGATGGCCCTGAAAAAAAGGTAATTATACATATTTAAAATTAATTTATCAATATAGATTAAAAAAATCCGAATTGTGATGGGCCACACTAGTAAAGTTCTTAATTATGATCTCATAGGGCTGGGTGACTTACTGGTTGAAACACGTGGGCTAAGATACCCTACTTAAGCAGTTCTTGCACATTCAATCGACACCGGTTCTGTTCCCAAAAACAGATTTTTTTTCAAAGACAAACTCATGCTTGTATGAAGCTTGTTGTAAATGGATAACAGGTGTATGTGCATTATTTTGTCAACTTGTAGCAAGACAAGACATTTTTATACTTTGTTATAACAACTAGCGAGGCATCATTCTCAAAAGCTTTGTTGACTGAGGTACTTACTATAGGTATGTAATCCCCTTTCTCATTCCTTCAGCAATTAATTGTTTTTTTTAAACAAAAAAGTTTTTAGTTTTTTAATTGGATTTGTGGCTAATCACCATAGCAAGTACATAGGAGTTACATCTAGGAGTTTCTTTTGACAGCAAAATGACATTCCACCAGCACACAAATGACTTATGCAACAGAGCATATAAACTGCTGGGCTTTGTCATTCGCAATTCACGCTCATTTCAAAACCCACTAATAATTAGGCTACTTGAAAGAGTTCATAAAAAATTCCTACGTTTTTTATTTTTACGCCTCTATGGAACATATCCATATTTATATCCATCGAGATTTATTCTAGGTATGACTAACTACCATTCTCTAGAAATTCGTAGATGTTTTTCGTTGCTAAAATATTTCTTTCAATTAATCAATGGCCTCGTCTCTAACGGTGAGATTCTGGCGCAAATCAATTTATTTGTCCCATAGTCTCACTCTCGGGCACGTCACCATAACATATTTAATTCGCCCGTGGGAAGAGCGATACGCTATTTAAATATATTAGATAAAAATTTCGACATATTCTTCGGAAAATTCAATGAGTTTGTAAGGTTTTTGGCGCTACATTCTCACTGTGAAAATGGTACTTTTACAATTAGTTAGATAAAATATCTGTAATGTTGTAAAATTTTTTGTACACAAATAAAATAAAATAAAAATAAATAAAATAGTATGTTTACACACCTAACTTTAGGGTCCTTGGGATAAAGGCTGGAGTCAGGTCTGTGCTGGTCACAGATGTACTGAAGGATGGCATTGCTCTCTCCCAACACAAACCCATCATCGTCCAACACTGGGATCTCCCGCTGTGGATTCAGCTAGAAAAAAATCATGCCGCTGTAAACATAGAATAAAGAAGAAAACTAGAAGTGCCTTGCCACAAACCACAAACTTATAACTATGTACAATATGTACATTCAAAAACTTCATTATTTATTTGCTAATTGAAAATGTGTGATGTGCGTCGTGAGCAGTGGCGTAGCTAGGTAACCAAGGGCCCTGGGGCAAATTAAAAAATGGGGCCCCACTGCTATGTAAACTGATTAGGTATTATCAAATAAAAATATGAAATGTGGTTCCTCCAAACCCTCCGCTCTTATGTGTGTCATGCAAACATCATCCACGTTCACATGATCGGCGGCGGAGGTATCTCCAACTGCAATAATTGTCTAATCTTCTTCAGTAGGCTTCTCAACCAACACTGCAGTTACCACATTATTTGAGTCACTATCAATAGAAATATTTTGGCCAGATGTACTTGCAGAAGGCTGACTAAAAATCTTGTCAATTTTGGGCAATTTTTTTTACTATCTTCTCTTTCTTGGCGTTGTTTGCGTTTAAATGCACCACTGGGTTTCTTCTTTTTATCTATATTTTAATACGCTACAAGTGTCGTTGGGGAATGAGGCACATATAACTATCCGTCAAATTGACAACACTGCCAACCAACAGAAAGAATTTAGGGGAATTCCATAGGCATAACTTTTGAATTTCTCTCAACTGAGTTGTCATGATTAAAATGGAGTTGCAAGTTGCAACCTGTCATTTTTATTTTGAATTTGAAAATGGGAGAAATTTCCAAAAGTTCAGTTCGATCGAGATTTCTGGTAAGGATTCGAGGGCCCCCTGAGCTTGAGGGCCCCGGGGCACTGCCCCGCGTAGCCCCTAGGTAGCTACGCCACTGGTCGTGAGAACTGTCTGGACGAATTCAATGCTTTGTTTTCAGTAGTTAGGTCCTTTATTTGTGATATTAAAAAAAGAACGGGGAATGGATTTCATTTAAATAATTGATCGTTAATAGTTGATAGACCTATTCGCATCTAGTACAGTCACAGCCGTGTACATGATGCACAGATGGAGACTCAACGACTCTGCACTGACTGAATAGGTAGTCAATGACCGACTGCATTGTGTGAATGTGGAGTGGTTCAAATCGCAGAGTAAATAGTAGAAGAGCGTCCACTCAACCAGTTACTTGGGGGCTCAGCAATGCTACACAACTCACCACTATTGTCAGATGTCATTGAATGCCATCGTGGCATCTCAGCATCCTTTGTACCCACCATCACTCTTCAACAGCAAAAGAAGTTGATGATTTATTAAAAAGTGAATATGTCTATTACTTTACTAATCACCTTTGTATATTTGTCGGTCATGTGAGCCCCTTCATTGAAATTGACGTCAATCAGCTCAAAGGGAATGTTGAGACACTTGAGGGTCTGCCGGACAGCCAGGGAAGGGGGCCCCCCTCGCACTGAGTACACCTTCATTTATTTGCTAAAAGCATGGGATTAATACATTTCAAATAAGGTGCTCATAAAAAAGTCTCAAGTTTTGTTTACACGCAGATATAGTGATTTTTTTCTTTTTAATTTTGTCCGTCTATGTAATTAATAATGTAGATACCTCTACTATGGAATCGAGTATTGATCATTTTTTCATACTTAATTATTTTGTTATGTAATGTGAGACAGATGGGGTAGTAGCTACCTAGCTATTCAGATCTGGATTATACCTAGATACAGCCAAAGGACTTATTTTATGAAATGTTTTTGGTTCTGAAATCTGAATGGTGTTCTCTGATCAAAGTGATACAAGATCATCTTCCACTATGGAGCGAGGTGCAAAATTACCATGTACCTATGTTTTTTTTTGTATTCAGTATCTGTATAAACCCAATAATTTTAATGATTTATTTTTCGCCTTCACCAGGTTTTGAACCGGCCGGGCCATTTCAGGGTCAAGAGCCAATAAGCTTACCATTTTGCAACAGAGGTCGTTTATGAAGCAAATCATCCATTTGACATGATTGTGTTTTAACGAAATTTATTTTTTATACATGGTGTCCGGAAACTTGTAGTAAAAACGGGAAACTGGTGAATCTACATCACAGATAACCCTTTTTTGTACTTTATAATATTTTTCGGCAACTAAACATTTTAAAAAACTTTTGGACCGGTGTCTACTCTGACGCTTTGTAAAATACACTAAACAGATGATGTTAAATTTCCTCCAACAGAAACTACACATTCCAATGCCACCTCAAACAACAATAAAAACAAGGTCGTCAACAAACAATAACCTGAACATACCGATAACATACACCACACACGGACAAAGACACTTCCAGTATTACGCTACAAAACTTTTTAATTGTATGCCCACCACTCTGAAACTACTACTAATGGGAAATACATACACAAACATTCACAAAAACTGATCACAGCCTGGATCAAAAAACAAGATATCCACTTTATACAAAACATTATAACACCAAACCAAACATAATCATGGATGAATGTGAATGTATGTATGTATACATGTGTTTATTTATATGTGTGTATGCATGCATATATGTGTATTTATGTATGTATATGTATACATGGGTGTATGTATATATGTGCATATAAATAAATGTTTTTTTTTTCCTTTTTCTTTAAATAACAATGTACAATAACCATTAAAAAAAAAAAATTAAATCCCAACTTACACTTATATAATAAAATTTAACCAATACACATAAATACATGTACCATTTAAACATAACCACGTAAACACCTCAGCACAGGTTCTCCCAGTGAGGTGTTCACGAAACATATAACACTACCCACCACAGTGTCACCTACTCAAACCTACCTCACACCCAGCATAAAAAAAATAAAAAAACACCATATTAACAACAGTTCTAAATTTATGTATTATATACAAATGTAAATATTTGGTAGACACTGTAATGTATGCATAGAAATAAATAAATAACCCCTTACGACTTTTTATATTTGACCAAAAAAATTTCAACTTCTCAATCGATTTAATCGGAAACGAAAGCTCATATCACAAAATAGACTCCAAATATGATTGATGTAGGTTCACTAATTTCCCACTTGTAGGTACTACGAATTTCCGGACACTGGTAGTAATTACTTTCCTACATTTTTTGTGAAAAACCATCGAAAAAAATACGTAAATTAAACACGGGTACTTACCTAATTATTAGATAAACGGTAAGAATTATCAAAGTGATAACCGAATACTATAGGTAATAACATCTTACAATTATAATAATAAATTATTCATTAAAATAATAATTAGTATTTATAATATACATTACAATTCGTGAGCTTATTATAATTCTTGTTTTCAATTAATTTATTATTATCTATCCAAACACTTCCTTCCTTTTATAACAATATCAGGCGAAATTACGTAATGATATTTTATGGACATGCGTAATAGTAATAACTAACGAAACTAATAACGTAACTGTGTAATAACGAAAATATCTAATTGTATCTTATTGTATTGTGTAAATAAATCTCACCTGAAAACGATTCGGCTGTTTAGGTTTCTGTAAATATGTACAGCAACTTACTGTGTACCTACGTTCACTACCGTCTACCAAATTTAAATCAATGAGAATGATTTGATTACATCACTCACACGTGAACCCCAAACAATGTTCGTAATAACCATATAACTATTATCGAATTGTATATTGTGTAGGTATAGTAGTTTGGACTTTGGTTAACGTAATGGTGTAGGTGAGGTACATCTCCAAATATTATGGTGGTGCTACACGCTCGCCAAACCTCGGCAAGCATTCACAGGCTCGAACATGTGGATCGGGCGTTTGGCTTGGCTTGCCTTTGCTTGGCAAGTCTTTACTTCCAAGCGCTTGCCGCCTCTCAAGACCTCCTAGATGACGATGTGATCTTGGAGCTTTTGGCCGGTGTCTGTATTTTGTGTACAACTTAAAGCAGGGGCATCCATACGTTTGCACGTTCATTAGTAGACGGACGCCCTTTTCGCTCCGTGCGTAAATTGTATTGAAATGGAATTAACAATAAAATATTGTTATGATTTCATTCATTATTATGTTACATAATTTGAATGTAACATAATAATGAATTAACTTCCAGTAACAAACAAAAAATATTGGCAAAAGCTATTTCTATTTCACAACGTCCACCACGCTTGGACGCGTAAATAATCCACTCATCCGATAATACTGGCCATATATTGAGTGGTTTATTTATGCGTGTAGATGTCGTCGTTTGACTCGCCTATACTTGCCAAGCATTTAGACAAGCAACTTGTGGCAAGCGTGTAGACGGAGCATTACATGATTGATGTTAGGATTAAGATAAGGACACACTGGGCCCACCCAATGTAAGCAACACAATTTACAATCCACACATTTTCTATGAAACACATTTGTCACACGCAACGCAATCTTACGCTCCCCATGCAACGCCGATCGGTATGGGACATGCGAAAGAAAGATGTCGTTGATGGAAGGCTTTCCATCGAGGTGATTTGTATTTGTTTAGGCGTTTGGCATTTACTGACATTAAATTTGTTGTTAAAATAGGAGATGAACATCTAGTAGTTTTAGTAAGATATTACGAAGTGATTTATAATATAAAATCAATTGAATTTCACGATAGTACGATTCAAATCTGCGTTGCGTGCGTAGGACAAGTTTTTCACGTTAACCTGACGTTGCGTACGTGGACTCATCGGGTCTTAAATTTAGTTTGATACTGGTATCTTCCTGTATAGGTCTTCTTACTCCTTGCTCGTTCACGTTATAGAACATGCTTCATTTTCTTTACTATACCTAATATTTTAAGGTTTTAATGTACCGAATTAATCCCCGATCATAAAAGGAGTATTTTTAAGCACGTTGTCTCGCCATTCGCCATTCTGTCAGATTCCATGCAAAATCAGGATGGTAAATATTGCATCGCGCTAAACCCTTTTTTTCTCAATTCTCATATTCACAATATTCAATATTATTGCATATTTCCCGTACATCTTTAAGTTTCTCTTCAAAAACATTTGCCCATTCCTTTTTCGCCATAATTGAACATTTCAACTTAGTCGAGCGCCTGGGCCGGCTCTAAGCCAAACGGCTATCTAACGGTTTTTTCTTTCTCGGGCGTCTTTCACCATTCACTACTGTATACCATACCACAATGTTACCTTTAAAAAAACTACAGTACAGCGATTTTAATTCGACTCCGTGTATCATTCCGGTGCAGAGATATGGCGTTAAGTATTCCTCGGGCGTCCTCGACTTATTCTACCATTCAAACCAACTATCTAAACACTCCTTGCAATAATAAGAACAAACTTGGAAATTTTCAGCGATATCGGTCAACTACTTTTCAAGTTTTGCGAGAACACACATTCGCAGGCTGAATTTTTACTAGCTAACATGTACTCGGCGTGACGTGTGCTGGGAGTTATATGGGAATAGCCATATACCATCATGGATTTTTCTGTAGGTCTTTTTAAGATATACAATTCCGTAGTACATTATTTTGATGTATCTCATAAGGTTTAGCCAGCATTAGCAGTATAAGCGCCGGAAATTATTATTTTTACGACTTGATTACAAAACATTGATTTTTCTCTACTTTCTATGCATGTATTATGTATAAATGATAAAGAAAACCCTATCAAAATCCGTTGCGTAGTTTAGAAGAACAGACAACAAACAGTCAGACGAGAATGGCGATTTTGTTTTGTAATATTTTAATTAAAGATAACGTTATCCAACAAAATAAATTCTGCTTGGTAATGTAGTTAGAGGAATCTTAACGAATTGTAGAAGTTATAATGTTGTAAAAGTAAGGATAAGTTGTTGGGTGAAACGTAAAAAATATAGATATAGAATATATTATTACATTAGTTTGACTACCCGGCTATCAAGAGATCCGAAAATAATTGCGTTGATTATTCCATGTCGCCAAAACGCACCGCTTGAGTTTTGTGCAAAATCTCTTTTTTATCTGCCTACCCAAGTGATTATTATAATTTATAACATGTTATCCTGTAGGAAATAGGCTAAGGAAATGATACCATATCCACTCGAACGATTTTTGGCACACTATGGCAAAACGACGTTTGCAAAACGTCTTGAGCGATCGCTTGCCATAATGTGCCAAATTTATAAAACTAATAAAAATATGGGATAAAAAGTGAAATCTAGGTGAATTCCTTGGCCTTAAACCGCAGTAGACAGTTCATATGTTTCCACAGAGGCGGATTTGCCCTTAGGCCTATGTAGGCCCGGGCCTAGGGCGGCCAGATATTAGGGGCGGCCAATCGTGACAAAAAAGTCACAGATGATAACAAGAAATTACTTCCTAAGTACCTAAATATTCTACGTACGAAATAGCGATATGCAACAGCGTGTTCACACACAGCACACAGCGCACGACAATCGAAAATTATACAGTAATTGAACTAGCGAATTTAGCAAGCGTATTTTTTTACATTAATTCCACACAGGAGGCTTTGAGGAAAATATTTTCCCCCACGACCTATGTCATCTTAGGTGATGCTGTGTGGAGGGTCTTTTTAAGGAAGGGAAGGATAGGAAGTTCTGAAAAGGAAAATGTATGAGGGGTGGGTAGGAATCTGGGGATTAGTGTGTCCAGGAGTGACATACGTATGAATACATCCCTCCAACTACGGTGCAAGGCGATGGGTCAAGATAGTCCGGCTGGAAAGGTCAAAAGGCCTCCCTCACCCAGTCTCTCTCGATCAGGCCCGCCACGCAGCAGGTGGGCAGACGTATCCGCCGCCAAGACCTGGACAAATCTCACCCCATGAACCATGAATGATAATGGCAGGAAAATTAAAACGGTTTTGACCCTAGGAACTTACTGAAAAGTTTGGATACTCCTGGTCAATATGATGGGTACTGAGAAAGGGGCGGCTACATGGTCTGGGGCCTTAGGGCCTAGGGCGGCCAAGACTGCAAATCCGCCTCTGTGTTTCCATAATAATATTTTAAGGAATGATATTAATTAAATTGAATGGACAAATCTATAACCGAGCACCCATCGCACGAGTGAATATGCATGTTTTTTGAGTAAGAAATAAAAAAGTGCTTACCATTCAAAGCATATTTTATTAGTTTTAATGGAAATTATATCATGACATATTATTTATATGACACACTGTACCTAAAAGTATCATTGTTTTAGATACTTTTCTATTGAAAATAACTGTTTCGTAAATAATTGACAAGTTGATGATTTATTTTTTAATTTTACGAATGGGATGAATAGGGTGGTCCATGTGAGACAGGTCCGGGGGATTCTGCTCGAATTCAGTGATCTCCCTCATTCCCTCTGCAGCGATGTCCCACAGTTCCGGGTACTCCGTCTTGAAGGTCGAGTACCATTTGGAGACCTGACAACATACAAACAATGAACCAATCTATCAGGAAATGTACATAATGGTTAACGACAACACTTCAGATCATAAATAAATTATTCAAATCAGCATTTAATTATGCTAGAATTTTTTAAGTATTGAGTCTGTTTGTGCATAGTGTCCAGTAGCGGTAATTTATGGCGACAGACCCGTGGCGATTAACTATTGAAAACCAACATAGGCATGTTAGTAGGTAGTCCAACCGCTGAGAACCCCATTGTCGTGTATTAGTTAATGGAGCTATCAGAAGTAGGCAGGGCCAGACCGCGAGTGGTTTATTTATGGCCAGACCTGTGCACTTGTGCAGGCGCACGGAGAACAATGAATATTGCGAATCTCTTCAAATGATTGGTAATCCGATTAAAACCGGGATTTCAGGCCTTAACGAATGAATTAACAGTTTTTTTTTAAACTTTTAGTAAATTACGAATATATTATCGTGACTATAAGAATAACGAATGAATTAACAGGTTTTTTTAAACTTTTATTAAATTACGAATATATTATCGTGACTATAAGAATAAGGAATGAATTAACAGGTTTTTTAAACTTTTAGTAAATTACGAATATATTATCGTGACTATGAGAATAACGAATGAATTAACAGGTTTTTTTAAACTTTTAGTAAATTACGAATATATTATCGTGACTATAAGAATAACGAATGAATTAACAGGTTTTTTTAAACTTTTATTAAATTACGAATATATTATCGTGACTATAAGAATAAGGAATGAATTAACAGGTTTTTTAAACTTTTAGTAAATTACGAATATATTATCGTGACTATGAGAATAACGAATGAATTAACAGGTTTTTTTAAACTTTTAGTAAATTACGAATATATTATCGTGACTATAAGAATAACGAATGAATTAACAGGTTTTTTTAAACTTTTATTAAATTACGAATATATTATCGTGACTATAAGAATAACGAATGAATTAACAGGTTTTTTAAACTTTTAGTAAATTACGAATATATTATCGTGACTATAAGAATAAGGAATGAATTAACAGGTTTTTTAAACTTTTAGTAAATTACGAATATATTATCGTGACTATAAGAATAAGGAATGAATTAACAGGTTTTTTTAAACTTTTATTAAATTACGAATATATTATCGTGACTATAAGAATAACGAATGAATTAACAGGTTTTTTAAACTTTTAGTAAATTACGAATATATTATCGTGACTATAAGAATAAGGAATGAATTAACAGGTTTTTTTAAACTTTTATTAAATTACGAATATATTATCGTGACTATAAGAATAACGAATGAATTAACAGGTTTTTTAAACTTTTAGTAAATTACGAATATATTATCGTGACTATAAGAATAAGGAATGAATTAACAGGTTTTTTTAAACTTTTATTAAATTACGAATATATTATCGTGACTATAAGAATAACGAATGAATTAACAGGTTTTTTAAACTTTTAGTAAATTACGAATATATTATCGTGACTATAAGAATAACGAATGAATTAACACGTTTTTTAAACTTTTATTAAATTACGAATATATTATCGTGACTATAAGAATAACGAATGAATTAACAGGTTTTTTTAAACTTTTAGTAAATTAATAATATATTATCGTGACTATAAGAATATATATATTTTCAAGGCAGGTGCATGAACACGTGTTCCGATATATTATCATGGCAAATTCAGGTGAATGAACACGTGTTCCGATATATTAAGAATTTTCTAAAAGTTTATCGGGAAACAGCCTACAATGTCGTTTTTTAACTGATTACAAATAATTTGAAGAGATTCTTAATAAATTAGCAATACCCATTTTTATCCGTGCGCCATTGAAGACCGCCCCGGACGCCGACTAGCTAAGGCGTCAAGGACCAAGCAGTAAAGGCACTGATAATACCTAACACCTAGCGCCCTTGAGGATTTTACCAGCCCCAAGCGCGACTTGGCTCAGTGCCGGCCATGGTCATAGGTACCTAAGCCTTTAGTGTTACTTTTATAACCTCTTGTTTTTTTTTGTCTTGGCAATCCGTTTGATATGGGTATTACCGATACACCAATGGTATTACCCTATAATGTTGTGTGGTAATGCTTTCCAAATTTCCAAATGTGTTCCAGAGAACAAGCGTCTATAATAATCCCTTAGCCACCGCTGTACAGATAATCCAAACAGGTGCCCAACATTGATTTGTACCTACCTACTCATTTGACATTTTCCACGTGAGAACGGATCGTTTTTACAACTCATTCATTTCATTAATACAGTTAGGTATACTGTGCAGGGCCGGCCCTGGGCTAAATGGCCCCTGGAGCAAGTTAAATTTTGACGCCCCTTGTCAAAACCAGTAGTCGCTTACGTAGGTGATCATTATAATCAATAATATTCGGATGATTTATATTTTTGTGTAGCGACGTTTTTACGAAAAATAATCTCAAGGTGTTAGGTTAGGAATTATCAGTGACTTGGCGCCTTGAAAATTCGGCACCCGGAGCTCAGAATTTGCGAATTTAAATGCTAACTTGTCTGTCTCTTCTTACTTTCCAAAAAGACCTCTACATAGCATTCACATCCATAAAGACAACATAGGATGAAGGGAATCGCACGACTTCCTGTATATACGTACCCACGTAATTACTATGTGTACAACAGAATAATGAACGTGCAAAGTAATGACAACGCTGGAAATGCAGTAAAAAATATCCAAATCTTACCAGGGCGTATTTGGAAAAATCAAATCCAATAGCTTCAAGGGTCATTGTGGCCGTGATCAGAGGGAAGTCAGCAATGGTCACGTGTTCTGCTGCGGCATACTTCTTCCCTAGACTCTTCAGGTAGGTGTTGAAAACATCCAGGGCGATGTGAACCTTCTTTAGGCCGAGGGGGGTTCTTTCGTAATCGAAGAATATAGGTGCCATCTATCGGAAATATTACAATCAATTTTAGTCAATTTATCGAGAAATAATCAAAAACGTTATTTATTACGATTCAAGGAGAACTTACGCTGTATTGTGAAATGTAGCTATAATATATAGACATGTTGAAACACAGCCTGTGATTCACGATCGCTCTGAAATTAAAATGAACATTATTTAAGATTTTTTAAAGAAATGATAAAATTATTAACTTATAAAAATAATACAAATATAGAAAGAAAATATGAAATAAAATAGATATAATAATATGGAAGTTAAGTTTTAAGATGTTATATTGATAGGTGTATAGCTATTATAGAGATTAGGTTGTATGCAGACTAATATTAGTGTCAAAGTATATCCAGTGGCGTTGATTTAGTAGCTAGAGTAGAGTAGTTAGCCTCCGTAGTAAGCGTTCAAAAGGAAGAAGGCGACAAGTAAAATATAATAGGGAGATAAGTAAAAACGAATTGTGAAAACATTTTATAAAACAGGACTCTCTCGAAAATCTCTCCAAGTTGCATTTAAAGATACATTGTGAATTTTTCATAACTGTAACATGTTAAATAACAGAACAAATTGTGTTTTCAATAATTTTTGGAGCTTACTTCGTAATTTTTTAAAGGGAATTTCGTATAATTACCGTTTCGGCTCTGTAATTATAGATATTATCTTAAAAAACAACATACTTTTTTTTAAGAACTTAAAAAGTGTTCCAGAGAAATATGTTATAAATTGTTAGACATTCGGAGTGCGGGGGTCAAAGATATTAGAAGAACGAGATATGCTATGTTGGCCGCCGGACCGTAGCCGGAGTACTACCTAATTAGGGTACTTTTAACGGTATCGGGACGTGTACGCACAGAAATCTGTTCTATGTATTAGTGCGGATACCTTAGCGCAAGCGAAGGTATTGTTGTAGTATTGGTGAACAAAACCGGCGACACTCGGCAAAACAATTCCACTCAGTACGAACTGCGCATAGCACATCTCGTTCTTCTAATATCTTTGGCGGGGGTTAAGGTTCATCAAGGATAAAAAGCTGTGCACACCTTAAGAAAAACAAAGCATAATAATTTATTTTTTTTAAATTCGAAATTTTATCTATGAATTTGATGAGGAACTTGTAGGCTTATTTATTTATTTGGCCAGAACAATCAATGGCCATTTTTATAAATTCATTGCATAATTCTTACCTGATAAAAAAGCCAACCTAACCTGACCCAAAAAACTACACATAGCCTACCTTTCGTCAATCAGCTAACTTACATATAAGCTATATCTTTTCTCGTGTGATCAAGTGGCCTGCACTGATCGCATTAGTAACGTTGAAATTGCTTTTTCGAGTCGATTTCTTGTCTCCGGTAAACCAAAAGAGTATTTTGTTCAGTCAGGCCCAATTTTGTTAGGACGGGTTGTTTCACAGAATTTGAACAATTCATCAAATTTCAATGTTAAATTCTAGTTCAGGATAAGCCCTATTCAAGCATAACATCATATAAATGGCTACCCCACGAGAAACCGTGGAGATTTTAGACTTCCAAAAACAAAGTTGTCAGGAACCCAAAATAATCTCTATTTTAAGGGATTTAAAATTTTTAATGAATTACCGACAGATGAAGAAGCTAAAAGCCTGGCTGCTTTTCGTTGGTATGCCTAAATACTATAAGTGAAGAATAAGTTTTAGATGTATTGTAAAGTGTCCTTAATGTCACAGAAATAAGTTGTTAAAAGGTTTATACTAGATATAAAAATGTAATTTTTTATAACTAAATAAAAACAGCAAGGCCGGCCCCATGCGGGCGCAATTGGAGCATTTCACTCCGGACGCCGAGCTGCCGAGGCGCCAAGACGCTGATAAAACTTAAAACCTACATAACAAGTATCGCCCTTGAGGATATATTTTACAAAAATACAAATATTATTGATTGCAGTGTTCACCAACCTAGATATACTGGTTTTGACAAAGGGGCGCCAAATTTTATTTCGGGCCAGGCGCCGTTTGAAAAATAATCCAATAAGCGGGTAAGCGTCAGTGGATTTTTACCGGATTGATAAAAAACAATAGTTAGCTCACCTCACTTGTGGATCTTTCGGATAAAGGCTGGAATCAGGCTTGTATTTGTCGCAGATGTACTGGAGAATGGCGATACTTTCTCCTAGGTAGAAGCCATCGTCATCCAACACGGGAATTTCTTTTTGTGGATTCAACTACAAAAATAATTAAAAGTTTTTTATACTGAAAGAAAGGTGCTTTCTTTTTTAGGTTGTATCAGATAAACAGATAGACAGGGAATCGTGGAAAACCATAATTCAAAGAGGAAGAGTTCAATTGACATCGATTAATTAAAAACAAAGAAAATTATTAAAAGTGTAGCAAATAATACTTTCAGATGATTTCCTAATAGATTCTCGTGAGAAACTTGTAAATTCCCCGTTAAATTAAATACACTGTAGTGTTTTCCTGCCAATATCCTCTATCTTTATAATATCCCATTTTTATCTTCTGGTCAGTTCCATGTATAAGGGCACGCGAGGCACGAACCCAGGGCCCCGACCTGAGGGGGCCCCAGAACTCATGCTCACACGGAGAAAAATGAGTATTGCTAATTTATTAAGAATATATTCAAGTCATTCGTAAACCGTTTAAAAACAGCCCCGAACGAATGAATTGATAGGTTTCCCGATAAACTTTTAGGAAAATACGAATGTATTATCACGATGTCGGAACACATGATAATACATTCGCATAAAATACCTCCGATTTCAAGTGGTCTACACTGCACTGTCTTGCACGAACCATTTCAATATTATAGAAACATTCTTTGGTTTTTTGTTGTTTCCTGAATGTATTAAGCTTTCAAAAGGGGCCCCCAAACGCATTGACTTGAGACGGCCCTGCTTTTAGTAAAAATATCCCAATCCGAATGGGAATTCGCCGTGTAGCGATAAAGTTGTGCAGATTAAAGATTGTTGAGGATTTTTTCGATTATTACCTTTGCATATTGTTCGGTCATGTGCTCGCCTGCGCCGAAGTCCACATTGATCAGTTCATACGGAATCTTCAGGAATTTGAGGGCCTGTTGCACTGCCAGAGACGGGGGGCCATCGGAAACTGAGTACAGTTTCATTTTAGATCAAATCTGCAAGAAAAAGGGAATAATGTTAAGCAGAAAATAAAATAATTTTGACAAAAAGCCAAAACGTCGTAATTTTATAACGCTATTCACAATTTGCAAGACATTTTCCACGATTGATCTACTGGAATAAAGAAGAAGGGTTATAAAAGTGCCTACTATTATTTCAACGCAAAAATTACGTGAATAGTTAATATTTGTCATACAATTTAGTAGTATATTAATTAAATATAAATATGTTTACTGTAAATATCGTTTCTAGGAATACCCAAGCTATACCTACAATATGCCAAAGCCCCCAGAAACGAGTAGACACAAAATAAACTGAAAATATTTTAAATTTAGCCAATAATAATGATAATTCAAAATAAAGTAAAGATGTGATATGAACCGAATTGCTTACATAGAAGCTAATACCTAATGATATTTAATTATTGAAGACAATATTAGAGATTCCTAAATGAAAATCTGAAACAGAAAAGATACGGTCACATCTGGGACTCGAACCCTTTCCTTGCCGGGGCACCGCTCTACCAACTGAGCTAATGGGATCCTATCTCCTTCGATCATATTTTACTGTATCGTACTTCGAATAAGAACTACCAACATTGTCTTCATTTTTCTCACCGCACATTTTTATTGGCAACTATCTTTATGTATGATCGCAAATGTACTAATATTCATATCTCTATGATCTAGACCAGGGCTGTCCAAACCACGGCCCGCGGGCCGCATGCGGCCCGCGGTTTAGATTATTGCGGCCCATTGAACCTTTTTTTAACCGACTTCAAAAAAAAGTCCGGTTCGGTTACACCGACTACAAAGAGGTCTGTAGGTGTACCCACTGCATATAATAATACTTTATTAACACGCTTTTATATTAACTTCACTTGTATGTTTGTTTGCTTGCTTGCTTGCTTGTTTGCTTGCTTGTATGTAACTCTCCTGCTGCCTTCCTCGGCCCTAGTGGTAGCCGTTTCTCAGGCTCCGGAATAAAAGTTACCTGTTAGAACCATAGTCGGTAATAAAGAAACTACCATTAAATAAATATAGTTTAAAGAAACTAAAAAAACACGCTTTTGTAGCATACGAAACTAAAAAGTGAAAAATAAATATAGTTTAAAAAAACTAAAAAACACGCTTTTAAATAATATCGAACTAAAAACTTCAAAATAATTTTTAAAATAAGCTTAAAGCAATAATGAATGAAAAATGATAGTATTATTGTGAAAAAGCGTCGGGCGCACGATATACGAAAAATATGGCACAAAGCGCCCACGCTTTTTAACAATAATACTATCATTTTTCATTCATTATTGGTTTAAGCTTATTTTAAAAATTATTTTGAAGTTTTTAGTTCGATATTATTTAAAAGCGTGTTTTTTAGTTTTTTTAAACTATATTTATTTTAATTAATAATTGCTTTAACTTAGTTACTTTATTTATTTCTTGTCACATTTTGTATGAAAGCAATTATTATTCAGATTTTAGTTCATTATCTTCTTTGTTCGAAGTTTTAAATATGTACATTAATGAGCAAACTATTTTTCTCGCGACGAAATTCAAACGTTTTGGGTATGTTCGATCACGTCGCTCACATCACTATTGACTCGAGAATTCGGGGAATTCCCCGAACTCAAAATAGGTACCTACCGCGCATCGTTCATTGGGCATTTGTTTGTCACTTGTCATTCAACGCAATGAAAGTTTTGATTGCGCAAGGTTACTCTCAGGTTATTAAAGACTTTTACATTATTTTAAAGTTTGGTATTACGTTGTTCGCTTTGTGTTTGAGTATATTGAACTTTTCATCATGTCTACAAAGAAGAGGAAGTTAAGTGAAGAAAATCGTACATTCAATGCGAAATGGGAGTTAGACTACTTTATCTCCAACAATAACAATAAAATTCAGTGTTTGATTTGTATGCAAGTTTTATCTGTAAGTAAAGAATATAATGTTAAGCGACACTATACTTCTTTACATGAAGAAAAGTATAAAAAACATGTCGGTGAAGCAAGAAAAGTTATGGTGGCTGAGTACAAAAAAAAACTAATACAGCAAACAAGTATGTTTTCAAAAGTAAGTACTGAGAATGAACAAAGCTTGGCTGCCTCATATGAAGTTTTATTACAATTAGCCAGAGCAAAAAAACCATTTAGTGATGGAGTTTTAATAAAAAAATGCGCAGTTGAAATGGCTAAACGCTTTATGCAGCCGAAATTAGCGGAAAAGTTTGAATCTGTTGCATTATCTCATCAAACGGTGGCGCGACGAATAGAGGACATGGGTAATTATATTACAAAAAAATATGTGATTACTTTGTAGATTGCGAATACTATTCAATATGTTTGGATGAAAGTACCGACCAGACCGATGTCAGTCAATTAATAATCTTTATACGTTGCATTTCCAAAGATTTTACAATCACGGAAGAAATGCTGGATTTAATACCATTTCATGGAACAACTAAAGGCAGTGATATATTTGAAGCGGTTAACAAAACTATAGTAGAATATGGAGGATTTCGTAAGTGTTCTTGTATTGTGACCGATGGGGCAAAAGCTATGACCGGGACAGTGACAGGATTCGCGGGACTTCTAACACAAAATGGCATTGATTGCCCGTTGTTGCATTGTATTATACATCAGGAAGCCTTGTTTGGAAAATCTTTGCGTCAAATGAATGCTATGAAAGTTGTTATAAGGATAACCAATTTGATTAGAGGTGGAAACAGGGCATTGACACATAGAAAATTTAGAGACTTTTTAAGTGAAATCGATGCAAACTATGGAGATTTACTATTGCATTCGGAAATCAGATGGCTAAGTGCTGGCCAGTGCTTGCAACGCTTTTTCGCCTTAAGAAAAGAAATACCTTTATTTCTAAAAAATGAGATATCATCTGACACTTCTGAACTACAAGATAAAATGCGAGATCCTCAGTTTCTGGCTGATCTTGCGTTTTTAACTGATATGACGCAACACTTGAATGAATTAAATTTAAAATTGCAAGGTAAAAACCTCAATATAGCCAACATGTACGGAAATGTGAATGGATTCAGAAGTAAACTGAAATTGTTCAAAACGTCTCTACAACAAAATGATTTTTCTTTTTTTTCAAGTTGTAAAGAACATTATTTAGAGATGAAAAATTTTGAAGAATGTAATTTTTTGGACCACCTCAAATACATAGACGAAATAATCGTCGAATTTGAGCGGCGTTTTGCAGATTTAAAAAAAATTGAGAGTGATATAGCTCTCTTTACTCATCCATTAACGATCGCAGTTGCGAGTGTGAAGATTGATTATCAATTGGAACTGTGTGATCTGCAATCAGACCCCTTTTACAAGGGCAGAACAGAAACAGGAATTGATTTTTTTAAGCTCCTCGCTGAACGTTTCCCGAAACTGACGAATTTCGGGCAAAAAATGGGCTCGATGATGGGCAGTACCTACCTTTGTGAAAGTGCATATTCAACAATGAAGTTTATTAAATCGAAATACAGGTCTTCATTGACAGATACTTCACTTAAACATGCACTGCGCCTAGCTACCACTAGTATTGAGGTTGATGTTGACAGAATTGTAAAAGACAAATTAATGAAAAAGTAGATAATAAAATAACGATATTACGTATTATTACCAGTATTTTATTTTTATAAATATTTTGCGGCCCACCAATGTATTTAGTCTTTTTTATTGGCCCTGGGTCCCATCTAGTTTGGACACCCCTGATCTAGACCAAGGCTGCCCAACCTTTTTAACAGTTGGGCGAAATTGACGATTTTGAATCACTGGCGGGCCACTGAATACCTGACGGTTCCTATTTCCATGGGGTGGGGGGGTTGTTCGAGAATTTCTATAAAACATAATTCCCACAAAAAAAAATCAAAATGAGTGCTCCCCACAAAATATTTGAAATCCATAGGGGGGGGGTGGCTACAAGATTCCATTTCGGACACAAAAAATATTATATCAAAAACCGGTGTATTTTTGTTTAAAAAGTAAGTTCAACAGGTTAGATTTTTTCGTCGCTGATTCTCGTTCTGAGTAGCCTAAATAGCGATAAATCGCCTTCGTTGGCAACACTGGTGACCGCGCGCAAGCTGCATTGTTTGTTTTACCGCGGGCCTGCGACACTTTTTCAAATTGGCGGATTGGCGGGTTTTTTTAAAATGGTTCACGCGGGCCACTTATAATTCGTTCGCGGGCCACATTGTGGCCCGCGGGCCTGGGGTTGGGCAGCCTTGATCTAGACAGTGTCTTTAGATAAACATATCTTATTTTTATTTTATTGCGTGACATCTATTGACTTTTCTGCAAGTCTAGGATGAATATTATTTTTTTTAAATAACTTAGTGAGTAAAACCTCAAATTGCAATATTTAATTATTGAAGACTTTATTATTTAATTATTAATAATGATAATTCATAATAAAGTAAATATTTGATATGTACCGAATTGCTTGTATAGAAGTTAATATTTCCTATAATTTAATGAACCGTGAACTTGATCATTGAAACAAGATATTATCTGCATTATTTAATCACAAACGTGTGACATGACGCATAATTTGCATGAATAACGAATACGAGTATAGTTTTACCTTGCCAACAAAGTACATCAATCTTGCAAAAAACGTCCTTGAACCGAACATGATGGCCCAACCTCAACGTAAACAACTTCGGCAAACATTATGACATCTCCAAACATTGCTGTTTACGACATGTCGTTCGCCAAATCGGTAAGTTGCACAATATCAATAAAATAGCATATTATTTGCATTTATTAGAATAAATAATGAGAAATGGTGTTTGAACATTTTTGTTTTATTCTGTACATATACACCATAAATTAAGGACGTCGTAAAAATTCCATAGATATACATTTTTTTCTTATTTTGTGTTTAGCTACGTATAAGTATATTTATTTATTTTATATTTTTGGTGCCTTGGTACGCATGACTGGCTTCTTGCCACACAGGCAACGATGGGCAACGAATAATAAATCAATATTGACTTACTTGAAGAGCTCTCCACAGGCGACTTCCAGAACAAGTTTGAAAACAAAACTAAAATAATTATTCTCGGCGTGGGACACAAGTCCCCTTCACTTTCGTTTTACAGAAGTCTGGTCTCTGGGCTGTGCCGGGGTTACATGATATTTTATACTGCTTCATCACAAAGCTATACCTCTTAGTAAATCTATATACCAACTACTAGCCAATCTAGGCAATTCTCTTTTGTGGGGGAACGAGCCGGAACGGTGTTCCGGAAATTGTTGATGGTTTTCAAAAGGTTTTTAAAAGTATCTGTTTCGGAAAATTAATCTTAGGTATTCTTTGTTTTCATCTTAGTAAAGAAATTATTAAGCAATAATTATTAGCCTGAAACACAAAAATAGATTGAATAAATCATCCGGAAAAAAATAAATGCCGCTGACGACCCGGAAGATTTGTTTCAGGCTAATAATTATTGCTTATAATAATTTATTATCCTTTGTGCTTTGCATAAAACCTTGTCTTGTAAACATATGTTTAACTTGAATAAATATTAATCTTAGTTTAGTTATATTTAGATGTTATTTTCCATACTAAGAGCATTGTTTTGAATTGCAGAACGAAGTTATTAAGTTAGTTATTAAGTTTTGGCTATGCCTCGACTTTCAAATTAAACAACCCGACCAAAGGCAGCTATTCTTTAAAGATACAGTAGATACTAATTAGATTTATATCATATAGTCGGTTCAACGTTGATACGGTAGAGCCAGCCTTGAGCCTGGTTTAAAAGAACGTTTTAACAATACATCGCCCTTGAACGAAAACGGCGCTATATATATTAGCCAAAAATTATACAAATACTGACCTTACACGCCGCGTAATATTATCGGTGTATGAGGTTCCTGTAACTTTTTTTTACAAATAAAGCACTGATCTACGTAAATCATTGTGCTCATTTTGCTTGACTTCTTCATTATCTCCAATCACAATTCTTTGCTACAAACCCGTTGTTCATAAGATTTATAAGTATTGATAATCGTAAGTTTATAATTAAATTTATGATCTATGTTCATTATTCATGCATATATTTTATAAGTTGTTGCAGTAACAGTCGGACAATGCGAGTTGCAGATAATTGGTGACAAATCTAAGACAAAATGTATTTAGCTCCCATCTGAACTAGGTATTATACGTATCTGTTCATAGCCGCCAATAGCCGCTAGTCATGCCACTTCATGCTTGGATTTGATTGCTACGTACTTTCTTTTCTTCCGGTTATTCTTGCCACTTGGTATGTTATTAAAGAATCACGATTTGTAAAACCGTTCGGTGCTAAGATTTTCTCATTCCGTGCGTGGGTACTTGGTGGGTACCCACGAAATAGGGAATTTGTTGAAAATTATATTCAAATGAGTAGGTATTATCCACATGCAAGGTACTCTACTACTTGCCTCTAAAATAATGTATGCATTTGAATATTGAAGTGTTCAAAATTAAATACATAGGTAAGTACCCTCTAAAAGTAGGTACTAGGATACATAGGGTGCTTATAAACATGACAAAATTTACGCGAGTCGAACTCCGAATTACGGGAAAGGAACGAAGCAACCGCAAGTGGCGTTTCGCTGCGTTTGCAGCTGTTCCGTTCCCATAATTCGTGGTTCGCTAATTTCGTCCTATCACGATTCGGATATTATGAGCTCATTTAGGATTTTGGTAATCGCTACAGTATAAAATATATCATGTGACCTAATGTAAAGGAACAAAGACAATATGCTAGTCGAGACTGGCATGCGACAAATCGCTACCGTCCGAGGATCTAGGTGGTTTTGGACGAATGGGCTAGAGCAGCGGTTTTTAAGGCACGACCCCCTTTTAGTAATACATCTTTTTCACCCCTGGCGACCCCCCCCCCCCAGCCTTTTTAAGTGTCGCATTAGTGATGATTGATTATCAACCTTTTTAACCGATGGGCCAATTTATCCATTTCCAATTTGTTCGTAAGCCGTAAGGGGTAGGTTACATTCAGTTTGACATTGTGTAACTTTGCAGTCGAGGGTGTTCAAAACCAAAAATTATGGGCGGCTGATACACAATAAAGAGAGTTTGTCGCGAAACCCTTTCGTACTTTGCAATACAGATTTTGAAAACGTTAAATATTTGACCATAGCGCTCGGAAATCCGAACGAATGCTATTAAATAAGAAATATCAAAACTCTGTTACTTATTTGTTTGCGCAAAAATAGAGCGCCACAGGTAAACATTTTGGGAAGTTTGAACCTGAGGTCAAATCGATGAATGCTATTGATTTTTATGGTTCGGAAAGTACAAAACTTTCAAGAAAACTTTTGGTATTTTAAAATTTTAAAATGTACAAAAAAGCGCAGCACTGGGACGGCGTCAAATTTTCTGCAATTAAGGTCTACGGTAACCACCACAATCTGTCTTTTTAAATATGTAAAAAAAGTTTATTATTTTGAGCGGCTGATTCAAAACTTTAATGAAAGACTAAAATTTAAGTCCTTTTACAAAACAGAAAACCGTTGAATATTGTTTTATCCCAAAGTTTTTGATATTTATCTAGCCAAGTGAACCGTATGAAAAGGCACATGGGTTGCATGAAACGGGCCCCCGGGCATTTCATGGGTTGCATAAAAGGGGCTCGCGGGCCGCGTGTTGCTCATCCAAGTGTTAAATTTTGTACACTTCATATAAATATTAGTCTTTGCATAAGTGCACCTTCGTTCCGTGGTTGCTATATAATCGAATTATTATAATAATTCAACAATCGTTGAATTAATTTGTATTTCTTGGGTACAATTTTTATTTCAGTTTGTGTCCTACTTTTTCTGTATAATTATAACCATTGTTTGCTTGTTATGATATAAAATATATTTTTCTAATTTTATTTATCGGTGTCTTGCGATCCCCATTTTACGACTGCATAAAAGTAGGTAGTAACAAGCAAATGTTTTGAAAATTAATGGAACGGTCCGAAAATATTATTGCAGTCACAAATAAATTATTTTTATTTAGTTAATAACATTAAACCAAATAAAAACATATTATAATCTTTGGGTTATACGTTATAAGCCAATAACTAAAGTATGTGTACTTTAGGATCTTTTAAAAATCAGCAAAATTATTGAATTATTTTGTCATTTTGACAGATTTTTTGTTATTTTGCTTTTAGTTTTTGTAAATTGGGAATGTGTGTTATGGGTCAATCAATAAAATAGTTAACGTGTTCTCATATGTTTTATGTACCTAATTAATTCATAGAAGTAGGTAATCATGGTCATGATTATGTACCAAAAACATGTAAAATGTTTTAATATAGTTGGTTAATAATTAAAAGTATGTATCTAGTTAATTAACTTGCACAGGACTTTCACAGAACTTGAATTTTAACTTTGAAATTTGATGAGTAACAATTTTAACAACTCTGAAAATACCCGTCTTCTGAAAAGTAAATAATAATATGTATTTTTTTAAATGATATGAAGGGGTTTTACAAAACAATAAACGGTGATAATTAACACATTTTTTTATTTAGGTATACAAACATATATCACAATAGTCTATATAAATTTGAGAATCCTGTACTTTCAACCCATCTACACAAAATTTTCATAGTTATTCTAGAATATTTAGAAGAGCCCTGATCAAGACTGCCTGGGCCTAATATTGCATAAATTTAATAACATGAAGGTAGGTACTTTTATATTTTATTGAATATCATCCTTCCAAATTTTGCTCATTTGCACTCTATGTAGAACCCTCGGGAAAATATAGTCACACCATCTCACCGAATCCCGCATTAAATCGGGCCTTCAAAAACAAATTTTACAGTTTCACAATTTCTGGATGTAACGTCTTCATAAAATTGTTACATAATTTTACAGAATTCTGTTCATTTTTCCTTGATTTGGTGAGAACAATAGATGTGCATATTATGTTCATGGACTTCAAAACATTCTGAATCCTCGGTAGGTGGGAAGTTCACAGTAAACTTTCCACATCCTGTAACCAAGCAAACTTCGTTTGGTGCTGGTGAGTTACTGTTTATTTAATTTTGCACTCAAAGAAGTACGTAATAATAATCATGAACACGTACCAACAAACGTGTAAAGTGTTGTTGCAGGGGTTAATTATTAAAATGGAGGTAAATAGGAGCCTGCTGGCGTAGAAAGAGATGTAGGCGGGGCATTTGTTGTTGGACGAGGTCGTTGGAAGGGGGTGGGATTAGGAGGGACGTAAGAGTTCCCAGGAGACACAGTGCTGGGAGATTGCGAAGATACTTCAGCTGGATAGTATCCTGGAGTTGGTGCCAAATATGAATTAACTACCGAAGGAGGGTCAACTGGGAACGGCGATGGAGAAGAGGATGCTTGTGTTGGAGGAAGGTAAGTAGAACGAGGGCGAGAGGGTCTCTTAGGCCTTCGTGGGGGAGGACGAGGCGGGGCAGGGGGACCAGGAGGGATATAATTATTACTTGGAGGTGGTGGCAAACCCGGCTGGGGTTGAATCTGCGCACTGGGAGGAATGTAATCATTTTTAGGAGATGGCGGTGAACTCTGCTGGGGTTGAATTGGCACACTGGGTGTAGCTGGGGATGCCGGTGGTGGTGATTTCTGGGGTGGTAGATATTTGGGTCTTAAAGTAGGAGCGGGAGAAAACGGCGTTGGAGTTTGAGAATATGGCTTGGCAGTGGAACTCGGTCTTTGATATGCGAAGGAAGGAGCTTGCGGTGTTGTAGGAGCTTGCCCTCTCGTCGGAGGTAAGTATGTAGGACCATTTGTTGAGCCAGTTGAAGATCCTGTTGATGATTCAGATGATGAACCAGATGACGAACCAACGAATGAACCAGATGATGAACCAGATGACGAGCCAGCATTAGAAATGGAAACAACGCCAGAATTAGAACCTGGAACTTGTGGGGAGTTGTACAATCCAGACGGAGGTGGTGGGGGACGGGGAGGTGGAGGCGGGGCCGTCGAAGTCGGTCTGGGGTAATTATAGTCATTTCCGCCAGTAGGCGCAGGCGATGGTGGGCTGGGTTGTTGTGGTTGTGGTGAAAATTGAGGTTGTGGTTGTGGATACGAATATTCTGATTGACCATTAGATTGACCCGCTGTAGGTGCAGATGAGCCCGAGTTAGAATCAGCTGACGAACCAGCGAATGAACCTGATGTTGAGGCATCATTAGAAATGGAAACAACGCCAGAATTAGAACCTGGTGCTTGCGGAGAGTTGTATAATCCAGACGGAGGTGGTGGAGGGCGTGATTGTGGTGGTGGAGGTGGGGCCGTTGGAGTTGGTCGGGGGTAATTATAATTATTACCACCAGTAGGCGCAGGCGATGATGGACGGGGTTGCTGTGGTTGAGGTGGAAATTGGGGTTGTGGTTCTGGATATGAGTATTCTGATTGACCATTAGATTGACCCGCCGTAGGTACAGATGAGCCCAAGTTTGAGCCAGCTGATGAACTAGCGAATGAACCTGATATTGAGCCAGCATTAGAAATAGAAAAAACGCCAGAATTAGAACCTGGTGCTTGTGGAGAGTTGTACAATCCAGATGGAGGTTTGGGGGGACGTGGTGGTGGAGGTGGAGGCGGGGCCGTTGGAGTTGGTCTGGGGTAATTATAGTCATTTCCGCCAGTAGGTGCAGGCGATGGTGTGCGGGGTTGTTGTGGTTGTGGTGGAAATTGTGGTTGTGGTTGTGGATACGAATATTCAGATTGACCATTAGATTGACCCCCCGTAGGTGCAGATGAGCCCGAGTTTGAGCCAGCTGACGAACCATCGAATGAACCTGATGTTGAGCCAGCATTAGAAATGGAAACAACGCCAGAATTAGAACCTGGTGCTTGCGGAGAGTTATACAATCCAGATGGAGGTGTGGGGGGACGTGGTGGTGGAGGTGGAGGCGGGGCCGTTGGAGTTGGTCTGGGGTAATTATAGTCATTTCCGCCAGTAGGCGCAGGCGATGGTGGGCGGGGTTGTTGTGGTTGTGGTGGAAATTGAGGTTGTGGTTGTGGATACGAATATTCAGATTGACCATTAGATTGACCCCTCGAAGATGCAGATGAGCCTGAGTATGAGCCAGCTGATGAGCCAGATGATGAGCCAGCATTAGAAATGGAAACAACGCCAGAATTAGAACCTGGTGCTTGCGGAGAGTTGTACAATCCAGACGGAGGTGATGGAGGGCGTGATGATGGAGGGGATGGCGGGGCCGGTGGAGTCGGTCTGGGGTAATTATAGTCATTTCCCCCAGTAGGCGCAGGCGGTGGTGGGCGGGGTTGTTGTGGTTGTGGTGGAAATTGAGGTTGTGGTTGTGGATACGAATATTCAGATTGACCATTAGATTGACCCCCCGTAGGTGCAGATGAGCCCGAGTTTGAACCAGCTGACGAACCAGCGAATGAACCTGATGTTGAGCCAACGTTAGAGATGGAAACGATGCCAGAATTAGAACCTGGGGTTTGCGGAGAGTTATACAATCCAGATGGAGGTGGTGGGGGACGTGGTGGTGGAGGTGGAGGTGGGGCCGCCGGAGTTGGTCTGGGGTAATTATAGTTATTTCCGCCAGTAGGCGCAGGCGATGATGGGCGGGGTTGCTGTGGTTGTGGCGGAAATTGCGGTTGTGGTTGTGGATACGAATATTGACCATTAGATTGTCCACCTGATCCACCTTTAGATTGATCACCGGATCCACCACTAAATTGGCCACCCGAGCCGCCTGATTGAGAAGATGACGAACCACCTGAAGAACTAGACGAGCTTACGCCGTTCACTGACACCGATGGCTGATATCCACTGGACACTTGAGATCGTGGTATTACGTTAGCTTCAGTTGAAGGTCCTTGTGGAGCTGGGGCAGGATATGCATAGTATTCCTGTTGGTTTAGAGGGGCCACCGTAGAACTCTGTTGAGGTGCTTGGTAAGATGGTCGTGTGGGTCTAGGCGCAGGTGCAGTTGACCCTGGCCCACGGGAAGGTAAATCAAAAGCTTGAGAAGGACGATCATAGCTATATCCAGATTGTCTTTTGACCCTTACCTTACCAACCAAAACATCATCGCGAGGGTTTGTTGATAGTTTGATGATAAATCTCAGAGGCTGAATTTCGTCATTCTCTGGAAATGAGGGTATTTTAAAATATCTTTGTTTGTTGATTCGGGACACATCGATGTACTTTTTATTTGTAGTTTTTCCACTCAAATCACAAGAAATGATTACTAGGAGATTCAACAGGACGAAGCACACCCGTTGCACCTTAGAATTCATCATCTGCAAAAGTAAGTGAAAATGATAAGAATTAAATAATATACCTATACGCGAAAAAACCTTTTCGTATAAGTTGGCGTGTCTGTAAATTTTGGAACTTTTTCTTACCTATTGATTGGTGACTGAGATTAGGCACTTTGGTCTTACTTAAAACTAATTAACTGACATTAAGCTTCAACAAGTCCATGCGGCTTATCTTCGTGGATAGATTACTAAATATGCTTCCATTTTCTGAACATGAACCTTTTATATGTTTCCATAAATTTTATAATCTGTTCAGTGGCGAAGCGAACACCGCGGCTACAGGGTCATGATATTTAAATGAGTAACAAAATAATATTATTGAACCAAATAGTTTTCGGTGTTGCAAACTTTTTATATTTTTTCTAGATTTCGCACTGTAATAAAAGTTAAAAATATATTATCAAAAGTCATAACTACATGTGGTTAATCTATATCATAGTCGACTTTGTGGTATCATTTTTTTGACTAAGATTTCGTTTTTGAGTAAATCGAGTCTGAATTTAAGTTGAAAATTTTCAGGTCAAATTTTGTTTAAATTAAAGTTTTTTTAGACGTTAAAACCAGCTATGTAATGTCTTTTAAAATTCGTCTATGGGCGGCAAATAGAAATAAAATATTTTTTAGTTTTTTCTATGGGATCTAGATTCACCAGTTTCACCGGTAAGGCCCGGCGCAGAAAAGTTCCACCCTGAACTGCGCTGCAGACCGTTACCTTACTATGGCAAACTTAATTTTCCGCGCAGGGTCTTACAGCACTCGTTTATGTCGATTGCTTACCGACCCGTGGGACGAGTAAGTATGTACGAGTTATATTAGGGACAAGTAACTATATATATTATTATAATAGATCTGATGAATTGATCCGAATGGATACAATATATACACTTATTTACTCGTCATCTGCTGAATATAGATATAGGTAGGCACTTAACAGATTTGAGGTTTAGAAGTACGTAAAAATCATATAATCAAGTTGTAGTTGTACCCGTTTATCTATCTAAATTATCTATCTCTATATCTAGGTCTATCTTCTCTGCCAACCCGTAACGGCGTAATGTTATTAGTTAGGTAGATATTTTTGTTGTTGTGATGTTTTCCTCAGTTTTCTCTTTCCGAGGAATGCATTTGATATTATTTATTTACTATTAATTTTACAACTAAATTAACTAAACTATGATATAAAGTCTGGTTATTGTTGATTGAGCATTTATTAGCTCGTGTAAAAGCATTAACAGGTTGGGATGTGTCAGTTAGCGTTTTCATCGATGTACTAAGGAAAATGTAGGAAAACTAACCAACTATTCCTCTAATAACATAACACGTATGCGTCACCTGACAAGGTGATCAAATTATTCGCGTGTAATTTGTAGGTGGGTACTTACTAGAAAAAAAACACTTTTCTGCGTCGCACAGAACACTTAAGAAATCTTGAAAAAAAATTGAACTTGAAAAAATCTTTCACAGAACTTGAAAATGAACGTTGAAATTTGATGATTTGTTCAAATTTCAACGTTCATTTACGGGTTCTGTGAAAGTCCTATTCAAACTCTGTTATTATATAATTATAGGCTAGTTGCTTGACAGAACTGAAATAAAAACAGAACTTAAAAGTATCTTTCACAGAACTTGAAAATTAACGTTGAAATTAGAAGAATTGTTCAAGTTCTCCGAAACAACCCGTCCTTAGTTTCATATTGCATCCGAAACAGACACCCGATTCAGCTGAACATAAAAGTAGACTGTGAATAATTTAAACGAGATGTAATGAATTGGTGTTAGCTGGAATTGGGTGATAGTATATGTAGGAATGAATAATGTATAGAAGGAAGGAAAACAGGAAGAGCAATCAATGTATCTTTGCGAACACAATCCCAATATAATGAGTTCAAGCCACCGCACAATCACAATATAGTGAGTTCCGCCGCGATTTCGAGGTATTTATCGCCACAGCAAAACGAATGAGTACTTAAAAGATATTGAGCACTTCCAAGAGAGTCAATTTCCTTCATTTTTACTTTTCAACGAGATTATGTACACGAAAAACATCAACAACTTACTTCCAGCTGTAGTCCCAATTCCAATCCTTCTTCTGTTATAAAAACAAAACGCACCAAAATTTGCACTATGTTCTTGCCTTTGTTCCAAATTTCAAATACTTTTCTAGCAAGGTGAAGGATAGCGATATGTAGGAACTGGATAAATGAGATCCCGGTGGGAAATAAGCATATTCTCATTTCAAAACCAAACATTATGATAGGTACCTTACTAGAAAAAAACACCTTTTCTGCGTCGCCAAAACAATTTTGCACATTTCAGTTTTCTGAAACAACTGGCCGATAACAGAACTTGGATAGAACCTTCACAGAACTTGAAAATCAACTTTGAAAATTGATGAATTGTTCAAATTCTGCGAAACAACCCGTCCTTAGTTTATTGATTGAATGGACATGGTTCATAATTTGCAGAACTTTTATGTATGATTCGTGCTCCTTAGATTTGTATTAAAATTCGTTGTAAAGTGGTAGGTACTTCGACCTTGAAATGGTACACTTGCCTTGGGGCCAGCGGATTCTTCGCTGCTTCACTGAATTGATGCTGCGTTTTGAAAGCTATGCAAATAGGTACCGAATAATAATTATGTCTAACCACAAATTTTAATATGCTTTCAACAAGATATGTTTAGATGTTTCATGATGGGTTCATTCAGAATTAACTAGAAATAATTTAAACGCGCAATTTAAAATAAGATGACACCGAGGAGAAGGAAGTTGTGAAAGATGGAATACCTACGTTAACGGGTTAGTTTAGGTTAATGGCGAGAAAAGTCAGGGGAAAGATTTCCAAATGCGAATTAATATTTTTGTGAACCATTAAAATGCCGCTAATGTTTGAACAAATATTATTAATCTCACTCTGGAACAATCATTGTTTAATGTGTTTTTATCTCGGATTTCATTTTTGTTTGCTCTGATTTTGAACGTCAAGTATGCACATTTTCATAGAGAAGAATTAAAATTCTGCTTTGGGTTTAGAAATGGTTGTTTTTACATTAAGCCCACACTGGAGGCCCTGAGGGAAATTATTTTCTGTCATCTTTGGGAATACTGTGTGGAGGGTCATTTTAAAGAAAGGAAGTTCTGGGAAGGAAAAGGTATGAGGGTGTGTAGGAATCTAAGGGGAATCCATTCACCCCTTGCTGCGATGCAAGACGATGGGTTGAGAGAGACCTGCTGGAGACGTCAATGGGTCTCCCCAAACCGGCCTCTCCCTATCTGGCCCGACACGCAGCTGCTGGACAGACACATTCGCCGCTAAGACCTTAACAAACCTGCTAAGTCACCAAACGTAGCGAACCACTTGGGCTAATTTATGGCAGAGGTGTTGGTTATCAAATTAATGATTCCATTAAAGGTACCCATACCCGCCTCCCAAATTGGAGAGGGGCGTTTTATCGAAATCTCTTGTAGATAGTAAGCGTCTTTCTGTTTTAATGTGCAAAAATTCATCGACCTCGAAACAAAACCAAACCGGGTCGCTTTCTTACATTAAATACATAGATGGATAGAAAGAAATTAAGAAAAAGAAGAAATTAAAAAAAAAGTACTATAGGATTCATATGTCTTATACTGATTTATAAATGTGGAAATTCTAACTATACAATTGTAAATGTTCTCCAAAATGCCCTGGAAAGAATCTCAGACTTGTGATGTCCCGAAAGAAAACAATCATCTGTTCTGAATGCAATTAATAATGTTATCCAAATTGACCCTGGTAATAAATTACATCTTTGCGATTCTTTCGAGGATAAAGAAACCATCCTGTCACTTCGAATGCAATCAAAAATGTTCTCAAAATTTGTTTTGACAGCATCTCCATTCCATTGTAAGAATATTATGTACTAAATACACAATTTGGCTGTCCTGAAATGGGAATCCTTCCCAGTTGGACAGACAAATGTTAATTTTGTTTTGTATTGTTTGTAATTTATCTATATAAAATAAATAAATAAATAGAAGATATAGTATTCCCAGGCAGAGCTCATATGCAAGTCAAGTTGGAGCATTCGAAAAGAATGTACCTACGTTGTACGTCGTAACTTGCTTCTTATAATATTGATGTACCTAGTGACAGAGAGCAGTCTTCCAGAATTAACGGGACCTTTATAATATAATATGTTTATATGAAAGTCCAATTATGTCCAATTTTCCAATTATGTCCTAAATCCTGTATCTAAATTTCGCTAATGTTAATTAAGTGTTAATCATTATCTCTAGTAACCTACCAGGTAAGAATGGTACTGTATATTATCTCCATAGTAATAAATTTACTATATAATGAAATTAAATAAAAATTTTGGAATAATGAAAAATTTTATATACGTATAGTTAGTAATAACATAGATCATTGTAGAAATGTATTATATTTTGTACAGCGCCTTTGAGGTGATTTACCCAAAAACGGCGCTATACAAATCATCCAAATATTATTATTATTAAAAACATAGTATTAATAGGTAAACACATTGATGATTAAGGTACATAATATTTTATTTGTATTCATACGTGAATATATACTATGAAAATGCGAGTTAGTAAAAGATTTTATTTATTTTAATAAAAAGACAAATAACTTTGTTTACATCACTTTATTTGTACACAATCAACATGTTTCGTGAACAATATTCACTTATTTAGGATCAAACGTATACTAAACTTAAAAATTAAATATAGATTACATATGGGCGGAAAGGGCAAAAGAGAGGGGGGGGGTAAGAGTGGGGAAAGTTTATCAATTAGGGATTTCAAAGCCGCCCATATGTAATCTATATTTAATTTTTAAGTTTAGTATACGTTTGATCCTAAATAAGTGAACATTGTTCACGAAACATGTTGATTGTGTACAAATAAAGTGATGTAAACAAAGTTATTTGTCTTTTTACTAAAATAAATAATGCCATCACAGTGAAACCTTTCCGAAGAAGTTTTCTTCGAAAAATTAAGATTTTATTTATTTATGTACACATATACTAGAAAGAATAATTATGAATACAATATAGAAACATAAAATTGTATGCAAATTTAATGTTGTTACATTTGATAAATAATAAACAAAAATTCGTTGAATAACATTTTTACAAAAAAGAAAAAAAATTCTAAACTGGGTGGCCACATTCAAGGTTCGTAAAAAAATTTCTACGAACCTTGGGTCACATTACCATTTCATTACGGTGACATTTGAATTCGAAGTGATACAAATCTAGAAAGAAGTAGTCCCTAACAGGAACTCATATAAAATTCGAAGTGATACAAATCTAGAAAGAAGTAGTCCCTAACAGGAACTCATATAAAATGTATAACTTTATAGCGATTGTATCATATTATTTTTACGGTAAAATTACTTAACGAATAAATAGGTATGTAATGAATGCTAAATGTCTACCTTATCCTGTGCGAATTATATTACCATTGTGTGAGTTTTATGAAATAAATATTATTAAATATTTTTCTTTCTTGTTTTTTGGCAATACCATTATGATTTACCAAACTCTATATGCATGTAGATCAACAAACGTTTGTTGATCTATATTCATGTAGATCAACAAACGCTGATTCTGAATATATAAGTTTTTTATTTTGTATAATTTGTAATTCACCATTTAAAAAAACAATCAATTCACCATCGAATTAAAACACACCGATCCACCACAACCAGTCTACGTGAGTAATATATCTATGATCTACAATATCCACTTCAGGATTGCCAATTCGTGTAGGATTCAAAGAGTTAAGAAAATTCTAAGAGTTTTTTTAAGAATTGAGTTTTTTGCGGGATGAAACTTTTTGTGGGAATTATCCAACCTTATTGAAAAATAATATTTCGTTTTCTATCGCAGCAATTTTTCGAAAAATTCTATTTTTAAGGCCTGAACGAAAGAGAAATCTGAAAATGTCTCGATAATAAAAAATAAATGCTAATTTCAAAAGAATTTTGTTTCATTATGGGGGTAAAGGAACTGGGGAAATTGAACATCTCTTCATTTTTGTGGGTATTTTAGAACATATGCATTGGCAATTCTGGTCCACACTTACAATAGAGCCGGTGAAAATGTTGTTATTCAGGTTTATCAGGTGCGGTCATGGATGCAATACGACTTTGATTCAATACTATAATATTAGTAACGAGATGCTAACACTTTACCTAGTGTTCTTCAATGATAAAAACTGGTAATCTTAAGAATAAAAAACGTCTTGACTTCCATACAGCGCAGGTTGAAAAAAACGTAGGCTTTTTGAGACTGGTCATCGGTGACGTCGCGGGAAACGTCCATGGATTCGATGTGTTTTTTGGTGACACGAAAAATGAAAACTTATTTTAATCATTAAAACAGTAAAAAAAATATACAGGTATTCAAGTTAGAAGGTCATTATGGATAAAAAAATATATAAAACAATGGACTGCCGCTCCTCATTATCTTGACCAATTCGCGTAGGTATTTCCGTGTTATCTGAAATGTTAATATCCAAAACAAAGAAAAATAGATCCTCAACATCTTGCCTTTTCTTATATTTCTCTATTTTATTTTATTCGGTTTTACGCCCAGCCGGGCTTTTACATGAATTTTAAGAACAGAAGTGAACTATCGAAAATTATACAGAAAAAATAAAAGCATGATATTACAGTAAACTGATAAACTGAATATGAAACAACTTTCTTAATTAAATCAAAATGTATCGTTCTAAAACCACCTCAATCTTACGGACATGTCGGGATGCGTCGCGTAGCGTTTGGGGGAAAATGCGCTAAGTGTGAATGCGGCTTAATTCCTTCCTGCGTCAAAAATCTATTTGTGTACATTGGAAACGAAACGTCAAAAACGATGAATATTTTAAAATTAAAATGATAGTATTTTTCTGGACGATAACGTGAAAGGCTTGAAAGCACTATCGTAAGTTTACCGATTACAGTATTTGTATCATATATCTTTGGCTTAGGAAGTGTCAACGTGTTAGATTAAATTTTATTTTTATTACTGCCTGTATCTAGCAACATGGAATTGTATTCATTTTCATAAATGTAATGGATTTGTCACGGACATCCTGCTCCTATAACTGAGCGAAGCTCGAATTGATTCCGGTGATAAACTTGTCAAATTCCGGTATTATTAAAATAGACAAGTCAACCTAAAATATGTATTTTTATTTTTAAGGTTATGATCGACTTCAAAATGTAAATTTTGCGATGCTGCTTCTGAACTGCTACGAATCATGTATTTGCTGAAAAATGGCAGAGTCTCTTTATCTTCGGACGACAGCCTGGAGCAGGAGGACCACATCTCATCACATCACACTAACATAAATGTCTTACCAAATGAAATTTTAATGTACATATTCTCGCAATTGGATTTTGAAAGCATACAGTCCGTGGAACAGGTCTGCAACAGGTGGCACATGCTCGCCATGTCTGCTGCTGTTTGGGAGAATATGCGTCTCGTCCTCTGCATGAAAAACTACGAACAAATAAGGGACAACATTCTACCAAAAGTTGCTTCAAACCTAAAAGTTGTAAAACTGCAATACTTTAAGTTGTACAATCAGATTCGAGTATCTTTGACCACATTTTGTCCTAACATAACGCATTTAGAAATATCCATATCTCATGTTGAATTCACTATTTTCAACGACCTAAAAAATTGGCCAGAGCTTCGTTTTCTAAGCTTTCGGAATTCAGCGATATCACGAGCGATGGACGACACTGATAGAAATTATGTGTTTGAAATTCCGTTTAAATATTTGTTAAAATTAGAGACATTGGTCCTTTCTAATTTTGGTCTGACGCCCACAAGTCTATTCGATATGCTCTACTGTACACATTTATGCAACATCAACATGGACAAAATGAAAAATATACCCAGTCAGTTCCTGGAGAGTCTGATTTCGTCCAAACTTCATGTTCTTCGTAACCTCTGTATCTACGGAGATACGTTGACTGATGACATCATGAAGCTACTGTCGCAATGCACGGCACTGTGTATGTTGCACATAACTACTTGTAAAAGTCTGTTTGACTTTAGTTTACTGCGCTTGGGTAAACTTAAAGGATTGAAATCTCTGAAGTTGCGTCATGGATATTTTTCCACACGCACGTTAATAACCTATTTCTCCGACAACGTATTTGAAAGACTGACATTTCTGAGCTTGTCTCGTTGTTTGCATGTGTCCGTGCAAGTGGTCCTGGCCATTAAAGCCAATGCCCCTAAACTTACAGAACTTTCATTCTACCAATGTCCATTTGTGATGGATGTTAACTTCGATAGATCTCAAATTGAAAAGTTGTTTGATTTCCCACTCTTACTGGACTAGCACTTTTACTACTTTTGTAGCGATGTTTTTCAGTCAGGTTCGGGTAAATTTCATTTGACTCAACTGAAACCCCAAACTTATCTGTGTCTGAAAACGTAATTATTAAATTGTCTGTAATTTTATTTCAGTATTATTTTTGGTTTCATGTCTTTTTAATCAGTATTTTTGTAAATACATTTTAAGATCTGAGTGGCGGTAGTGTTTAGATTGACCAAATGCAAATGAAGCTACGAATCACATTTCTAGTCAAACTTTTATCTATGTTAAATATAAAAAGTATTTATTTCAATTATAAAGGTGAATTTTATTATTATGTAGTAAATTTATTGTTATACGTCTTTTGTAATTTATGAATTTTTTATTCAGCCCAAACATGAATCTTATTAAAAATAAATGATTATTTTATATTTTACATCACATTGAATAAAAATCAAGACAAGACACTTACTTTTATTTTTGTCCTTTAACTTTAACTGGACGTCTTGTAAGGGGCTAGCAGATTCTTTAATATTGACCAGCTGCTATCACTATACAAATCTCAAGTACGCCCAACAACTGAATTTAGGATCCAACTCTGACTGGAGCCCACAATACTTGATAAACCTACTTGATTGCGTGCACAGACGCAATGTGGGCACGTAATGTGAAACTGCTTTAATGAGGAACTAGCAGCATTGATCCCCGGTGCACTTGCGTCAAACGAAACGTACACAAGTGGAACACCTGTTCAATTTGATGTTGACTTCATGAGAACGGGCCGCTTCTTTGACTCGTTTCTGTGTAAGACGGCTTGAGGCTTCGACGTGGAATGAGCTATCGGCATCTGTTTTTCCTCCTTTATATAATCCGGGCCTCTTCAAGACCCGCATTAATAAATCCCTTCCTACAGCCCATCCTTAACCTGCCTCACAACGCTGCCCAACTGGGTGGCGACATAGCTCTTACATATATCTTTACACTGTACAGACAGAGGCGCTCTTGTTTCACATGAAAAAAAATATTGTGTGTGAATAGGTAAGGTAGAAACAAGACATGGTACAAAATCTTTTACTGATTAGGTATGTTGGATTAAGTGATGAAAAATAATATTATTTTTTTATACAAGTACTTTATTATAATAATAATAAATAATTACAAAATTTTGAGGGTTGAGATATTTTCGCAATCTTGTGATAAATGACCTGAAACTCAGGGTGCTTCTATTTCTACGCACTGGTGTTTATTTGGAACTGAATGATATTTATTTATTTAAAAATGTACATGGACATCTTCTGTAGTTTAATTTACCTGGGTTTACTTACGGTGGTCAGAGTATGCAATACATATCATCTTCATTCTAGTGAAAGATCTACTGAATTAAAAAGATAAAAAAATGAAATCACATTAATTTTAAACCTTAAAAAGTTTCAATGCGAAACCAAACTATACTTAGTTACTTTTAAAAAGCAGTCTAAAAATAAAAACAACCAAGCAAATGGATTTACATAAAACCACAAGCAAAATGATTAAACTTCCGCTGCACGTCTAATATACACAAAATATATAAATAGCACTTGGTTTCACCTTAATTTCTACAAGAAATAACTAATTAAGTGGTGGGAGATGGAAAAATATGCATTTAGTTCCATTTTTTTTTCAATCATGTTTGAAAAATTTAAATAACCCAAAATAAAACCCATTTCGTGCATGTTTACTTAAACCCCAGAATTGAATAGTTGTCTCCATTAGTTATTTAAGTTGAAATCAGCAGAATTTGACATGTTTACTGCAAAAAACACGGCAGTTAGAATTGCTCGTTTTGCACACTTTTATTTAAGTTTCTTTTGTTTATCGATTTCGAATCAATACTGGCACATAAATAAAAGGTTTTGAGAAATATGCAAAAAAATAATTGTGCAGATAAGTGTTTAGAATAAGTACAATAAATAATGAAATGAAGTGATCCATGTATACTTAAATACTTTTACAACCACAACAGTGAATTAATCTAAACGAATGGTTCTAAACTGAATTCTACAACAGAGCACGGGTTATTCAATTCGAATTTGGTCAGAACGGTTGGGTGGAGCACGCCTATCTTGCCAATGGGCTTCCTCTTCAGCAAGACCTCTGCACAGCGGCCGGGGAAGTAAGCTGGATCTGCAATTGGAAAGATAAAAGCATTTTATAGTTCCAATCTATTGTTGAGCAAGAAGGGATATAGGTAATATGGGAGCAGCATTATAATTTCATTAAAAAACATTCCATTAATTTAAACGTTTGTCATTAACTTTTGTCTTTACGAAGCAGTTCTTCAGAAAAAAGTCGACGATTATAACCAAATCTGTTATTTTATGGAAACTGCTTTTTACTTTATGTAAGAAGTAGATAGGTTCCACAGAAGTAGAAATAAATGTTATAGGAAAAATAGAGGTTGATATACTTGAAAAATAATCAGAATTGTAATTGTTAGTATGGTTACCCTATGCTCGTGTCTGATAAGCCAGCACAGATACCTTGTACTTTAGTTAACAGAAGAATATTATTATTGCCAACTTACTATAAACGTGCTGCCCAATGTTTCTTTTGTTGACATTTTTGTTTTACTTTTCGTACATTTGTTATTAAAATTTTGTTTATTTTTGCTACCGGTCTCGACACAACCGTGTCATTAACTTTTCTTTTGTGGGTTCAAATTTAATTTAATTATTATATTTAGTTTACTTATAAATATTTTTTTAAATGATTTAATTGTAAAGCTGACACAGGAATGTCTTGTGAGATGTACAGATTATGTTTTTTTTAAATTATTTTTTGAATAAATAAATAAATTATTTAACAACGACCAATTTTTCATGTTACAATCACCAATCACTCGATGAAAGAGATAATTTCTTTTGCGCCCTTGAGGTGATTTTCTCACGAAAATGGCGCTATACAAATAATCCAATCATTATTATCATTATAACTCTTGGTGTGCCACTGCGAAAATTTTCTGATTCTATTTTCTTGTTTTTTGCAATATGTTTTTTTGTAAAATATACTGTCTTACCAGATGTGTTTATATATTTATAAAAATAGTATATAATCTAGCATTTTTAACGAGAATAGCTAGTTATGGTGAGAGTAATGATTTTTTAATCATATCCTTAACCCTCAGGAGCCGGAGGGTATATATAAAATAAAATTATATAAAATTTAAAGCTAAATGGAGCCTATAATACTAAAGATTGGAAACAACACCATATCTATCACTTTGATGAAGCAGCTTACAAAATTTGTAAAGGAAACAATACAAACTAATTTAAACTTTCGCAAACCAAAAATTGGTGTTAAAATCAGAGACACTTAATTTTCGTAATATATTCCCAAATTACATAGGAATTAACTTTGAGCAGATTAAAGTTTTCACAGTTGGGTAAAGCTAATATTACACAGTTAACTTGTATTTAATTTTTTCATTGATCCAGTGCAACAAGATTGACTTGTAATTGAGCCCTTATACGGAAAAACAACAGTATCGAAATAACACTCCATTCAAATTACGCTTCATACATCCAACTACGTTCACAGCAACAATCGTTTTAAAATCTCAACCACAGATGACAGTACAAGGCCTATGATGACGGCCGGTAGCACATTTTCAATACAAGTCGTCCATTACTTAATTGAAACTGACGGTTTGTGTGATCAGCGATTGGCATATTTGTCATTATTATGATGATAAAGTTTTATTTCGGCATTGTGTTATTTGTTAATACATATGTTGTAACATGTTTGGAATTTTTAATTTTCAAATTTTTGTTAGTAAAATGAAAAAAATATTGATTTATGGATAAAAAAATTATCTTTCTTTTACATCAGGCAAAAATATTATTGACAACTGCAAAGGTTTCAGAGCAAAAATAACTATTCCATACATTTTTGAATTATTGTTTTTAGTTCCGCAACAACAACAAAAATGGCAGTATTTGTTTGGGCCAATCAGAGATCCAGATATATAATATTCAACATGGCCGCCCCATACAAAGTGGCCAAATACAAAAAAAATGGCATTTTCATTTCCTAACAATACCGCCAAAATCTGCATGTGTTTGCAACAATACCGGCAGTATCCACAATAGGGTGTGTCAATTATTTCAACTTTTGAATTCAGAAACGCCTGATGTCTCAAAAATTGCGTCTTACAAAGAAAATGAGAACTACATTTAAAATTATTTAAAAAAAAATGGTTATTAGCTCGCTAAAATGCATTGAAAAACAGAAAAAAACCTAAAACATGTATTTTTAAATAATGGTAATTAATATTTTCTTCACAATAATTTAACCTTTTAACGTTTGTTTATTATTAAAAACTGTGTATAGTTGACAAAAATTAAATAAAAAAATCAATTTTATTAATGCAAGTAAATCTACAAGAATACCGAAATTAACAAAAAAATTATAAAAATCCACTAAAACGTTTTCCATTGCCATTTAGTTTGCTTTAATTTTCAATTATTGGACTTGGTGTGATATTTGAAGACTCAAATGAACATCTCCCCTTTCCTTTCGTCTGCTCCACTACCTCCTTCTCCTACCACTGTACCCCTACTCCTGCCACAATAAGATGTTTGTTTTTTGTCAAGTTTAAGTTGTTAGTCGCCCGTGGTCGCCCGCACGCGCCCGCCCGCGGCGCCCGCTGCAGTTGTCTGTATTGTTTTATGCGACAGTGTATCGTTTTGTTATCTAAGTCTATAAAATTATTAACATTACGTTAGCAGTATGATTTCCAAACGTATAGACACTAGATTATCTACCAAATTAAGTATTTTCGACAAGTTTCCTAAAGAAATGAAGTGGACTACTCTGCCAAGTTATGAAGATGTCATCAGGCAATACGAGTGGTTGCGGTATAAAATGAAGCTGACAACATTGAAAGAGCCATCTGCCGCAGAAATCTCCACAAAGGTATCCCAAGTGTTGACTGAGATATGGCAGAAATCTTCAATTCCTATTATTTCTTTTCAAAGAATAAAATTCCTTGTTTTTTCCTACAAAACTGAATACAAACAACTATTGAAAAATTTAAAAACAAGTACCAGCAAGTCCCAGGCATACATCAATAAACTAGATGCATTCATCGTGAAGGGTCAACAACTTTTTGATATTGCAGCCTGTAAATGTACAAACTATTCCATCTGCAAATGTGGCAGGCTGAGGTCAGTCCCACAACAAGAACGTCTTTTTTTGGAGGATCAACGTAGTCAAAGATTAAAGATTATGGAGCATATCGATTTCAACACTACGCAAAAACTTCGTAAAAAAATATACAAGGGCGCAAAGGATTGTAAATCCGAATAAGTCACGACCTTTAGAAAAACCATCTACTCTTCTTCCGCTTCTTTCCAACAGTTTTTCAGATTCTGATGAGGAACCAGCGCTAAGTAAAGATCATCAATCTGCAGTGGCTCATGATACATTATCTCCTCGAAATATACAATATTCGAAGATGAAGAATCCCTTGACGAAGTTATCTCAAATTTGTGATCGATACGGCGTATCACACAGAGCAGCAGCTGCCATTGCTTCTGCGGTTTTACAAGATGTAAATGAAGCTGGTCCGTCTTCCGTTATAGATCATAGTAGATTACGAAGAGCTAGAAAGCAAACTAGAGATATGTTATTAAATAGCCGTAAATTGACAAATATCGAAGGTTTATTTTTCGATGGGCGCAAGGACAAAACAATGTTTATTATCAAGAAAGGGAGTAAATTTTATCGACGAATAAAAGTTGAAGAACACATAACGCTTGTGCAGGAGCCAGGATCAGTGTATCTCGGACACGCTACGCCATCATCTGGTACTGCTAAAGACAGCGAAAATGCCATATGTTCTCTTTTGGAAGAGGCAAATCGTCAAATGGAGAAAATTGTTGCAGTTGGTTGTGACGGAACAAATACAAACACTGGCCGGAAAAAATGAATCATTTCAAGAATGGAACAGAGACTTGGAAAGCCATTGCAATGGCTTATCTGCCAGCTGCACGCCAATGAACTACCATTGCGACATCTGCTATCTTCATTAGATGTACCGATTAGCGGGCCTGTAGTTTTCTCGGGACCAATCGGAAGAAACTTAAAAAATTGTGAGAAGATGAAAATTATTCGGTTTGTTCCCATTCAATCATCCATACCGGAAAATATAACAGAAAAATTAAGCACGGACCAAAATTATTTATGTAATATGTGTCTGGCTGTGTCAAAAGGTATGATAACTGTAGATTTGGCAAGGAAACAACCAGGGAAAATGTCTCATGCCAGGTGGCTAACAACTGCAAACAGAATATTACGGATATATGTTGCAACGGAAAACCCAACAGTAAATTTGCAGATATTGGCCACCTTTATTGTGAGAGTATATGCTCCAACATGGTTTACCATAAAGTGCAATAGTTCTTGTAAAGATGGAGCCCGTAATCTCTGGAAAATGGTTAGCATTTCCAGATATCTTTCAGCAGAATTGAAAGCTATTGTCGACCCCGTGATTCAGAGGAACGCATATTTTGCACACCCGGAAAACATTATTCTATCAATGTTAACCGATGACAATAAATGTATAAGGGAGCTAGAATGTAGAAGGATCATTAAATATAGGGCCCTTCAAACTTCAGGAGTGAGAGAGTTTATAATTCATAGAATTAATTGACTGGCAGGCCACAGATTTAATTCTGACAGAACCTCCACTCCTGAGCAACGTAAAAACGGACGAATTACTTAAATTGTGTGATGAAGGAAATGTAAAAAGGTTCGATTTTCCTAAATTTCCTTGCCACACACAATCAGTGGAAAGGTGTGTGAAGTTGACCACAGAGGCGTCTTCTTCTGTTGCTGGTTACAATGCTAGAAAAGGTTAAATTTACGCCAAGCAACATTCAAGAAACATAATGCCAAATTTTAATTCTAAGCAAGATTTTAAGTAATTACTGTTTTAACAATATTCTTCCTCAATTCTGAGCATCCATTATTTTTTATTCGTTGTATTTTGGTCAAAAATGTTGTTGTACGTTATTGTTTAGTATCTTGAATTTGATCATAAAAAGTGTTATTTTCCCCTTTTATATTTTTAACAAACACATTACATATGTGTAAAAAAATATTTATTTTTTGTTCTTTGTACTGCAGTTACGGAAATAAAATTAAGTGTGCTACAAAATATAAAATATGGACCAATTGTTTTATTTTTTTCCCAAATCACGAAATCAAATTTTTTTCAAAACTTCCGGCCATTTTAGCGAGCTAATAGTGAACACCAATTTCATTTATTTTTACGTTTTCGAATAACTACAGATCATACGCAACTTTTGAGACCCCAGGCGTTTAAAAATAAGGCAATTTTTTTTCTCTCTATGGAGAGCGACACACGCTAATCCACAATCTTTACACAACAAAAGCGGCAATCTCCGTTTATTAATTGAAAATAACTCAATAATTTACCAATTAATAGAAATAAAAATGTTAATGTTCGTTTTTTCAAAAGCTTAAATCTCCTAAAGTTCTTCACCGATTGCTTTGAAATTTTGACACTACGTTGCATTTGAACGCGTATGCGTAAGTTCGAAACGCATGTGTTTTTATATACTTATATAGATGTCATCTGTGATAGGTAAAAATATGTGTTTTGTGAAAAACAGAGTGTTGGACAAACAAGCTTTGTTGAAAAAAAACAGCGTCATCTATTGGCCGTAAAAGCAACACGAGCTATTGTTTTTCTATCTGCACAGATTGACTGAGTCACAGCAACGCGTGGCGGGGTGCAGCTAGTAATAAATAGAGTGGAACTTATGGAAACACTCATTAAGAAAAATTATATTATATTTATTATTTTAGTGTGGGAAAAGTACTGAAAAAAACATTTATTGCGTTTTACTCAAAACTAAGTGGAGAATACCATCTTTGTTTTAACATGCCTCTCGTGTATTACACTCAAAACTTATGTATGAGTTGATTAAAATACATAAAATGTGTTGTCTATTAATTGAAATACCTTATAACACATAAATTTATTTGACTTTCAATGTGTATATGCTCCCTACTGTCAAATGAAATGTTTAACAGCCATTATTGCAGAACTCACTTTTTTACATAATGGTGTTTTCCTGCAACAGGGGTTCAATTATAGTTACAAGAAATTGTACACTTCATAATGTGACTATACCTTCGGCCTGCTTGAGATAGTAGCCATTCTCCTTGTCCCAGGGCACCGCGAGGAGCCTCATGAAGTGATCCAGGAGACCGTGGACCACCTGGAAGGCAGCGCTCCGTCCCAGATGGACACAGCACAGGTGTCTGGCATTCTTCGCTCCCACTTCTGCAATTCATCACACGTACGTTACACACACCCATTAGTTTTGTACAATTTACACACGTACAAATCATCCAACGAGTATCTAATATAAACAAAGCCCTCAATGGCAAAGGGAATGCCGTAAAGATTAATTTAATTGTCATAGTTGACAAAGTATATTGTTTGGGCGCCGAATGAGTTAATATTATAATCATTATTAAGGGTTACGTACTCGGGTTTTATAATACACTGGTAGTTACTACTCCACTTGGCTAAAATTTAACCGATACTTTTTCTAACACTTTGTCTTATCTTTTGTATTTGTATGGATGTCAGTTTCATAGCTCATGATGAAAATCACGAAAACTAAAAATAGTTGCGTCGACGAAAAAAAAACTTTGCATACATTTTATGAGCCCTGTGTATGCGGTGTATTTTATGAATAACTAACTGCTTGTTTTCTGTTTGTGATTTATGATTTGATCCATCTTAGAAGTACCCCATTGATCTCAATTTTTAACAGCTTCATCATAAGCAATATTAGTTTTATCAAAGGCTTTATGACGGCCTCCATGGTCGAGGGGTAAGACTCCCGACTAGCAATTCGAAGGTCGGGGGTTATAATCCCGGCGTACGCAAATAAATTTTATTTGGTTGATTTGAGTTATTTCACAATTTATTCATTTAAATAATATAAGGTGTATTTGCGGCATGTTTAGGAGTGGAAGATACTCTCAGTATCACCCTGGTGTAAAACCACCATTCAGAATTGAAATGGCTTTAGCCGTTTTCGGTGATCAGATCTGAATAGCCAAGTACGTCCCCACCTTTCTCTTCACCTTCTACTTCCCCTCACCAATATCTTCAACTTCACAACATACCCCAATTGGGGATGTCATAGTCTCGCTGGCTTCAAGCAGCTGGGAATCTTGTGCAGTATTGACATAAAAATATAATAAAAGGCTTTAGTCAAATTCGTGTAGACGGAGTAATGGCAAATACCTAAGTTATTAGCGAGCATTACTGAATTAACACGTCACGTACCTGTCTTCATCTCTTTGATGACCACATCGCTGATTTCGAACAACCTGATGGGCAGCGGCATCTTCTTGTTGGCAGCCAGGGTCTTCAGAAGACCGGGCAGTAGCAGGGTGCGCGCCACCTGGAACTCCAGGGTCTTGGGGTTGGACACGTGCACAGCGGGGACAGACTCAATGGTCACCCCAAGTTTGGTGGAGATGTCATCGCGAGAACACTGGAATAATAAATAACATATGTGAAATATTACATACAACGTAATATGGATCTTTTAACTAGGTTTTAATGGCTAAGATACTATCTTCCTCTCCCCATATGGCGCTGTCAATGAATTTATACCTGGCTTCCGATTAGGCCTCTTGACCAATCATGAGTCACAACGGAAAACTAATACTCATGCGTAGATGCAGTTTTTTCATCAGTGGTACATATATGTAAATGGCTAAAGCGGTAGTCGAAACATTTACTCATTCAGTTGTTGATCAAGAGTTACCACTGCTTGTTACACAAAGTTTGGAACATAGATTAAACATTCCAAACCCTGCAAATGAATGTGTAGGTATAAATGTTAGAAAGTAGTTAAAAATGTCTAAAAGGTAAGTAGTGTTCTGTAAAAGAAGCATTATTAAGAATCTCATAAAAAAGGATGCACTCTACGGCCATTCGTACATGGAGATACTTACAAGCGACTCGAGTTTGTGCGCTCATGAGTATCTGCCATACTGTTTTGTCAGTGTTCGTACACGATGCGGCGCTTAGACTATGGGTTTGACATCAGTTGCACGCTACTGACAGTGCTGGTAGCACCCTCCGTGAGTTGCATTTATATCTACCTTTCGTTAGACAGAAATGATGTCCAAACATGATTTGAATGTTAAATTTATTCTGGGGGTGGGAAAATATCCACGTTTATATAACTATAATTTACCGGAATATGTAAAGAGTATTTAGCGGAGAAGGCGTGGATTGAGGTTTGGAAAGAAAAGACCATTTGACATCATTCTCATGTAATGCCTTGACGGCGACGAATGTCGCTTGGAGTATCTCCGTGAGGAGAGTTGCTTGTAAGTATCTCCATGTACGAATGGCCTAAGATGCAAGTTTAACATTGTTGCATGCATTCAGAAGGTTGTTTATAACAAGGTTGTAAATGGCTTACCAAACAGAAAGTCAAAGCTTCAGTGCATCCAGCTTGCGCCGCTGAGATTCGCAGCTGTTCTGAGAGCTTGTTCATGGGAAGCTGGCAAGCTGCCCCTGATCCCACATTGGTCTTTGTTTTCTTGCCTTGAAGAATCTTGTTGTAACTGAAAAGATAATAAAAAAAAATCATTTCTGAGTGAACCTTTTCAAAATACATTAGATTTATCATTGAATAATAATAATTCAATTCAAAGGTAATAAAAGTGCAATGCAATACATTCCATAAATAGGACACCACATTTAGTCTGAAATGAAACCAACCCTGTTGTCCCACGGTTGGTAAACACTCAACATAAACCGAATGCTTGAAGACCCTGCCCAGAAAATTAAGTTTGTTATTAAGTTAATTAATGTAAGGTAACAGTCTGCAGAACAGTTCAGTGTGGTTTTTTCTGGGCAGGGTCTTGCAACATTTGGTTTATGTCGACCTGTGGGGCCAACTATTGTATTCAAACAAATTGTAACATTTGTGGCAATGTTCAGTTTAGTGGGGAGAAATTGTTTCAAATGCCCTTTTCTGTGTTTATTAACTGTAGCTAAACAGCCATGTATTGTTTGTATTTATATGTATTAATTGATATATTGACTCTATCTAAATCTACTGGATAAAGGACTGGTAGCTGCCCCACTTCTCATTGTTTGAAAGTGAGAAAACTCCAGTCTTTTCATAACGTCTTCGGGAACTTCCCAAACATCCCATCTACCGTTCTTCAGGGCATAATCAGGAAACCGGTGAAAGGTTTTGAGGTGACTGAAGGGACAAGTCTCACTCTCAGAGAGTTTTGGAAACATCACTTTCACATCGTTACTTACCTCAAATTGATTAACAAGGCATGGGAAGGGGTTACCAAGAGGACCCTCACTTCTGCTCTTTTTTTTATTTATTTTTTTTATTTAATTTTTTTATTTTTATTTAACAAAATAGGTAGACCAACAAAGCTGTCACATGCCAGCTTGTCTGCAGGATCCACCGAATCAAAATATCTTAAGTCTATGTCTATAACATTGTATGATTACAATTATTATTATCTTGATAATTTGTGCGTATATTGTGAAGCAAATTTATTGTCCTTAAACATATCTAAGTGTCACTCAATTACATTTACTAGAAATAAAAACAAAATCATCTTTCCATACAACTTGAATAACAAACCTTTACTAAGGACGGGTTGTTTCGGAGAATCTGAATAATTCAACAAATTTCAACGTTCATTTTCAAGTTCTGTGAAAGATTTTTTCAAATTCTGTTTTTATTTCAGTTTTTTCAAGCAACTAGCCTACAATGATATAAAAACAGAACTTTAATAAGTCTTTCACAGAACCCGAAAATGAACGTTGAAATTTGATGAATTGTTCAAATTCTCCGAAACAACCCGTCCTTAGTGTTTACTTAGATAGCAAATTAATTTTTGACAAGCACATTGAACACATTATTTCAAAATCCTACAGAATGCTAGGTTTCTTATTAAGAATATGCAAAGTTTTAAAAAGTGCTAAGACTCTGAAAATGTTGTTTTGTTCATTGGTCAGAAGTCCACTGGAGTATGCTTCCACAATATGGAATCCTCAATTTAAGGTATACATAGATTTAGTAGAAAGTAATCAGAATAAATTTTCGAAACATTTACCCAAGAAATACAACAAAACTAAAAATAATATGTTAACTTTACAAAAAAGACGCACACTGTCAGACCTGTTGTTTCTACATAATCTGCTAAATAATAAAATAGATAGTCCCGAATTGCTATCCGTCATTGGTTTAAATGTTCCAACGAGGCGTACCAGGCACACTACACTATTTCATATTGAAGCCAACAATACCAATGCAGCAAACAACTCAGTAATTACTCGCGCAATCACAACATACAGCCATTACGAAAAATTACTACATTTAGACATCTTTCATGATTCCTTTCTAACATACAAAACTAACTTACTAAATTTCTTAGCATGACATATTTCAAAAAAATTTTCACATCATTTTTCAAAACTCCTATGTATTAATAGTCAATTACAATTCGTGAGCTTATTATAATTCTCGTTTTCAATTCATTTATTATTTTTTTTTATTTTTATTATTACCCACACACTTCCTTCCTTTTATAACAATCTCAGGCGAAATTACGTAATGATATTTTATGGACATACATAATAGGTACTACAACTATGTAATAACTAAAAATATCTAACTGTATCTTATTGTACTGTGTATGTCTTAACAAATAAATAAATAAATTATGTGTACATGAGTAAGTCTTATTTCTAAGTAGGTACATTTCACAGATTTTATTTTATTGCTGACATTCGCAAAATATATTTCTAACGAGTAATTGTACATACATAATATATCTAATGAACCTCACTAAAAACAAAGAGTTTGGGAATTTACATTAAGGTGTTCAAAGGTACATGGATTGATCATTTATTAGCCACAGCTTTATGAATTCAGGGCAGGGTCTCTCATTATTCACAATTTGTAAGTTTTTATTTAGTTTGTTGAAGATCACAGGTACCAAGTATTCAAGAGTACGGCCTCCATACTTATTTAAAATTCGAGGAGTTTTTAGCCCGTTTCCTTCTGTAAATCTTGTGTTGTGCCCATGTACCAGTGGTTTTTTGTACAAGCTTTCTCCTGCATTGTCCATAATAGTAATATACCAGAGGAGACCTTTTATTAGAAGTAGGCTCTCTGCACCGTACAGTATTTTAAGATTTTTTCTTTGTTTATAAATGTTTGGTGTGACTGTTTTTTATTATTATTGCAGTTTGCAAATTTTGTACATATTTAATATAAGTACTACTAGTGTGCCCCCAAGTTCTTATTCCATATCTAAGAATAGATTCAACCATAGAAAAATATATAAATTTAAGTGTACAATGGGGCAGTAAAAATTTTAATTTATAAAAATTACTCGCTATAGATCGGAGCTGATTACATATTTTATCTACATGTTTATCCCATTTAAATTTACTGTCTTCTATTATGCCCAAATAAGTATATTCATTTGTAAATTCAATAGATTCACAAAGGCAAATGTTATCAATTTTTCTATGTATACATTCAAAATTATGTGCAGTTAGTTTGGGTATATTCCACATTTTCAAGCTAGGTGATCTTATGTACATGTATTTGGTTTTTTTAACATTAATAATTAGTCCCACATAGTGAGACCATTTAAGTAGTTCATTGAAATCGGTTTGCAATTCTTTAATAGCTGTTTCAGGGTTTTCATTGGATACTACAAGTGCGGTATCGTCTGCAAAAATGAATCTACAAACTTTTTTAAATAGTTTAGACAGCGCAATGACATAAATAATATATAATTTCGGACCTAAAATCGACCCTTGAGGTACTCCAGATTTAATATACCTGGATTTACTCACCACATTTAAAAATTTTACGATCATTTTTAATTCAATAAATAGTTTCTAAAAAATGAGAGTTTTCCACGGATTCCAATGAATTCAATTACCTTAACTATTTGTTTATGGCTTAGAGTATCAAATGCTTTAGAATAATCGATAAAAAGTACCAGAACGTGTTTTTTAGCTGAGCTGCGAATTTATGAAGTCGGAAAAAATTTCGAGCAATTTATCACAACTTTTTTTTTTCTGAAAGCCATACTGGCGCATTCATCCATGATACTCAAGCTATTTAAATATTTATCTAAATTTATTGAAACATAATTTTCCAAAATTTTTTCCAAAGCAGGTAGTATGGAAATTGGCCTATTTATTATGGTGTGATCTCCATTTTTATAGATAGGTCTCACAATGCTACATTTTAACTCATCAGGAATGTAGCCCGTATCAATTATTTTATTTATAAAATGGGCAATTACGGGATAAATAATTTAGAATGTTTTTTTAAATCATACATGCGAATTAGATCAATGCCAGCTGTTTTAGAATTTTTCATGCCTCCAATAATTAATTCAATTTGCTTGGCGTTAGCTCTCGGTAGGTACATTGAATGCGGTAAATATTCCTGCAAGTACTCAGATGCTCGGCAATCACATTCGTGTAATAACTTATTTACTCCCTCATCAAAGTAATCTGCAAAATGTTCTACGACTGCATCCGTCTGTTGAGACTTTAGGAAATATTTTGATATGACGTCGTCACAACCTGATTTATTATTCCTCTCCATATATTTTATTTATTTCATTCCATGTTTTTTTAATGTTCTTGAAACAACGATTAAATTTGTTGTTATAATATTTTTTTTTTGTGTTTATTAAGTTTATTTCTGTATTTCTTGAACATTTCATATATATTTCATATATATTATTATTTGGCGCATTTTTCCATTTTCTCCATAATATGTCTCGTGTATGTATATTTTCAACAAGGTTATCATTCATCCAGTCTTTTTGGTTATTGCGATATTTTTTAGAACATAATTTTGAGATGCTACTTTTTTCATAAATGTTTTTAAAGTTTGATTTAATTTCTTCATACATAATTTTTGGTTCCGATAATTTTTTTTTCAAATAGTGCAGTGCAATACATAGCGTGCGATTTATCGTAGATACTTTTGTCACGGGTACAGAAGTTAATTGTGACTGCAGTTACGTAGTGGTCTGCTATTATTGTTTCGCACACGCATGAACTAATGTCAGTGGTCTCTCTCTCTCTCTTATATAGATGTGATCTAGACATGAAGCCATAATTCGTTAAGATCGCTTCTCGCGTCACATCATTTATACATTTAATCAATCCAAAATTAGACAGCTTGGAAGAAGTTTTAGCCAAATAGCGTTGTTGAATGTGATTTTGAGGGGTTTGAAACTACCTGTGGAATTTACAGTCAACGAGATTGTGTCATTGGCCAATACCATGGGACTGGAGGTGGATGACAATAATATTGATGACCCTATAGAAGAGCACAGTCAAGAGCTGACCACAAAGAGCTTATGGAGTTGCATTATGTTTCACAGCAAGAAGTTATGGAGCAGAGTTTGTTAATGGATGAGGAGGAAGTAGCAGAGC